>NW_018245132.1:0-1052 GCF_001263595.1 Phalaenopsis equestris | reverse complement strand
TCACTTTAATGCCTATGGTATTATAGATCTTGTTTGTCCTTGTTCCATATTTTGGAACAAGATCAAACCAAAAATAATTGAATAGAAATACACTTCTTATGTTAATACCATGACATTATAACTAAATAACTTCTTAGAAAATCTTACAATAATCTATTTTTTTTCATTTGAAATATTATTTGCTTTAGCATAAAAACTAGAATTATTAGGTTTTTTTTTTGTGGCCAGAATCTTGCATGAATCCTATAAACATTAAAATTATTAATTTGAATTTAGTAACACAGCATAACTCTTGTTGTATTTTGTAGGACCACACCCCCGCTTTTTCTTTGGAACACGGATGCTCCATATATAAAAAGGGTCCTATGTTTTCCTCGTAGGTCTTGTCTTCTTGGTACATTAGTATTTTTAATAAAGCCACTTAGAAATCAATGACCTTGAGCATTTATCACTCTTCTCAGCATATAAGAGATGTCAGACTAGCTCAATTCTACTAATCATTTGAGCAATTTCCTTGAGTGATCAGGTTTAGATAATAACCACTTTAGTGTATGGTGATTTATCATGTGAACTGCATGAGCTTGAAAATAAGGATGTATCTTCCGCATGTAAATGATTAATGTTAGTGTGAGTTTCTTCATTATCATGTTGTTTAGCTCAACACCACATAAATTTTGCTTACATTGTATATAGTAAATTATATTTGTTGCACTAAGAAATTAGAACTGAGCTAACTACGTGTTTTCAGACTCATAGGTAGATGTACAGGTCATTTCCTAGTTAAGAATCTGTAATAAAGAAGGAGATAAAAGTAAAATTTTAACTTTTTGAATGCTTGATCCTACTCTTCAATCCAAGTAAAGTGGTTGAAGTTTCTCATAACCTTGAAAAATGGAGAACATCGGTCACAACACTTAGATATAATATATGTTAAAGCCTAAAATTTATTTGTGTTGCCATCTATCGGCGTTATTTCGGGTTGGATTGTGGGGTTGCACGTAAGAAGCTGTTGGTCGTTGGAATCGAAATCCCGTCGCCCGCTTCGAAAGGAC
>NW_018245131.1:0-483 GCF_001263595.1 Phalaenopsis equestris | reverse complement strand
TCAGGGTTTTTATTTCAAGATAGGTGGTGTTTCGATTGTGTCTTACTTTGAGGTAATGATTACCCCTTTGTTGCTCCTGCTTCCCGCCTAGCCGCTGCTGCCACACCGCCATCGTTGATTGCTTGCTATTACCGTCATCCTAGACCCTCAAGGGCTGCAGTCAATCCCCCAACCTTTCACCCAACTGCCAACAGCCTCTCTCAAATCATTTGGCTGCTACCACCGACCATCCAATTCCTTAGCCAATTGCCGCCAACCTTCTTTATTTCCGCCCGTTATTACCTTTAGTTCGTGCTAGCAAGTCGGTTGCGGTCAAGATCTACTTCAAGCCATCCTGCCCTAACAACCTCCTCCGAAACTCAAATTTCTGGTAAAATCCCAACCCAAAATTTTCATGTTCATCTAATTTTCAATGATTTGAACTTGTCATACATAAAAACATGTGTTTAGAAGTTCAAAAATATCACGTAGATGTTAAATTTT
>NW_018245130.1:0-615 GCF_001263595.1 Phalaenopsis equestris | reverse complement strand
GTATTAAATAGGGGAACTTGTTGGAAAATAAAATGATTTCACAGACCAAACGGATGTCATATATTTCTCAATTTATTTGATTGAGCCTCACCCTCAAGTCGTGTGTTTATCTTTCAAGATAAATACAGGTTTGAAGTATAGTGCTCCATTTAAACTGTGAAAAATGGGGTCAGTTTGATTTCATATTTTTCTAAACTTATATATATATATATATATGTAAATTAAATGTCCTTTAGAAGCGGGCGACAAGATTCTGATTTCGGCTACCGATAGCTTTCAACGGGCAACTCCATAACCCAAAATAGTGTCGACAGCTTCTGGAAACTCCGCTAAGGATTAGCTTTCCTCTTTATTTAAATCAAAAAATATTATCTTCATACATCGGTAATGTGTTCAATTCCCTCATGAACTAAATTACGTTGTTTGAAGTAAAATTAACACAAATTTTTCACAAACAAACACTTATATTCATTCACGAATTATTACAAAAAACATATAACTCAAAATTCTCATTCCAAAGAGTCTCAGATGAGAAAATTTCCTAAATACAAAAACTAACAAAAGTTACACAATAAAACAAATAATCACTTAAACACTAAAAACAAGACCTAACAC
>NW_018245129.1:0-509 GCF_001263595.1 Phalaenopsis equestris | reverse complement strand
CATATGCCGGAGTAGATGGATGGAGTACAACTTGGTACGAACTCAAGAGGGTCCTTAATCACATACAGGATTCATCAAAACAAGATTCAATGAACACCAAAGATAAATGGAATGAGGTATGGAGTAGATCATCGAAGAAGATACTGAATAAGATCCAGTTTGTCATCAAAACAAGCCTCCATTCAGAGTCTGCAGCATACCGAGCCCGAGATGAAGATTTCACCAAAAAATCCGTCATCATCCAGGACAAAGAATAAGAACAAGAAAAGCTTCACTGCCAGGACCAATAGCATGGGGGTAGGATAGGGCCTGCCTCAACTAGATTGGTTGTCTCGGATTCGGGGAAGAAAATCCTTGAATCCTTGACTTTGTATGATTATCTTTTTGTCCCTCCGGGGTCTTATGAATATAATGATTGTGATTTTGGCTACATTTTGACAGTTTCTGGTTATAATATAACTAATTATGATTGAACTAGCTTCAATATTGATTCCCAAAATGATCCTCAA
>NW_018245128.1:0-475 GCF_001263595.1 Phalaenopsis equestris | reverse complement strand
CACATCCATACGGTTAATGTACCATAAAATCAAGCGAAAGTAAATGGAGAATCAAATTTTTAAAATAAGCACGTGAGGAGGAGGAGAAGTTTTATACCTTTTATCTGAGAAGGGAGGCTTCGATCAAAGGTTCTTGGCACATTCTTTGGGGTCCAAGGAGGCTAGGAATTGAGTCCTTGGTTTTGCTGTAAGGTCTGGGTATGGATTCGACCAAGCTCGATTTCAAGTGTTGGTCTAAAGCTATGGTAGAGGTTCTGTGGAAGGGGGATTTGATGGGGCTTTAGCTTCTTTCACTGTTGTGAAGGTGTGAGTGAAGTTAATTTGAGTTTGGTAGACTGTGGAGGTGTTTTGGGTTCTGTCCGGTTTCCGACAAGATTTCAAGCTTAAAATTTAACTCCGACAATAGGGATGGGTGAGGAAAAATGGTTAGAATGCACTGCGGGGACCTTAGGGAAGCTCTGTGTGAAGTTTGGAG
>NW_018245127.1:0-2497 GCF_001263595.1 Phalaenopsis equestris | reverse complement strand
TTAATGGTCGAGGAACTAGAGTTCATCAAAAATAAAATGTAATTCAAGAGAGCACCCTTGATGAAATACATCCGGAACCTAGAAAATACTAGTGCCTATGACCAAGACTACAACCGCAAAAAGGAGGAATGATGACACCTCTGAATCCCAGCTGAGAAGTCGATCAAAGCTAGAAAAATGAAATATTTTGTGGCTCCATGATCAATGAATAAAAGGAAAAGGAAATCTCCCATAGAGGAAATAATGGATGAGTCTGTTTGAGCACACAAGATCCACATTGTTGGCATAGTTCTTGCTATTTTTAAAGGAGGAGAGACTGATCACACCAAGATAGTATGAAGAGGCCTCTGTTGGGAGAACTATGTGCAGCCACCATCGCTCCCTGACACAGCTCGCATCCCCTTTTCACCTTCATCAATGTGGCTCTGCCCCCAAAGCGAGACCCTTATAACGACGCCAGCAATCATCACAGGTAATTATCAAGAAAAAACAAAAATGTGGCAAAAGTAAAACTTACGAAATGTAAATGAAAACTAACCAAAACTTCATTCTTTTATTTTTAAAGATAAATATAAATAATTTATTTACAAATAAATTACTATGCTTTTAGTTACAAGTATAAAAAAGAAATAGAAAAACTTTCTTTGAGTTAAAGGCAAAGCCGAAGTCAATCAAAAGTTTGGAGTCACTCCGACGTCTACATTGCATTCATCTTCTTCCTTGTCCTCGTCTTTCAAGTCTGAGAACAATGTAGCAAATATTTTTAAATCAGCCCACTAAGAGAAAACAAAATTTTCCTTTATCATTTTGTTAATCGCCACGAAGACTCCAACTTTGAGCTGCAGAACGAGGGCCTCCACCTCCCAAGTGTGAGAAGGAAGTTCAGTAAAGAACTTTTTTTATTTCTTCAATGTTGCCATCTTTTCCTTCAGGACTTGGATCTCTTTCTAAGAAACTGACAATGACATTGATAGTCTCAATTTTTTTTGGCTTCAACCTCCTTCGTCCGCTCTTCAACTACTACTACTTCCTCTTCATTTGTTGTCGCTTGTACTTCCGCTGCCCTCGCCCTTTCTTTTTTCGTAGTAAATCTTCCCTCCATCTCTACCAAGATCAACAACTAAAAGTGATAACTCTCTTTAGTCACCAATTGATATTGGTCGATCATCTGGCCTAGACATGGGAGGCTTTTCTTGTGAATGGTCTCGCCAAAAGCTTGAGAGTTCATATTAGCAATGGTAGAATGGTATTGATTCATCCAAGTTAAATTTGAGCATCAGTCCCTCCTAAGATCAATCAAATCTAATCAGCCGACAGAGCTAATGCTCACCTTTTCCTTCTTAGCCTGCATCGAGACTCATATAACTGGGAGGTCCTTCCACTTTGTTCAGGGGGATGGGGGGAGCAAGACATTCGAACAGTCAACTAGAGTTTTCCCTTCAAGTGGTTTACGTCATCTTCCTAGTTAGATGGCTTGGGATCTAGCTAGGGCCTGCAATCAGTTTTGATCACAGCAACAGAAGAAGATCGACTACTTCACCCCTCACAAATAACTCAATAAAATTTGGAGAGAAATATTGGAGGATAACTAACCCTGCTTCCAGCATTTCTTTTGCACAAACTGTCACTCATTTCCAGGTAGCTTGACTTCCTCTCTATTTTTTGGGGTTGTGCACCTGTTGGAACTGCCATTGAGTGGAGGGTTAAAGAAGCTTTCCTCTTGATAAAAATTAACACGCAAGTAGCAATCCTTTGAATAACAATATATGCCTAATTATTGAGTAAACTATACCCTCACCTTCAAAATTTTCTCTAGGACGGACAACCACTAGAACCTCTCATGTGCTTCCACGCAAGTAGCAATCCTTTGAATAACAATATATGCATAATTATTGAGTAAACTATGCCCTCACCTTCAAGATTTTCTCCAGGACGGACAACCACTAGAACCTCTCATTTGCTTCCTCATGGTTTTTGACAATATCATATATGTGGTTAAAACCACCATCCTCATTGAAGACTCTATCACCCTCTTCTGATACATGGGCCGCCATCGTCGGTGCTACAACCAGATTTCCACTCACATCTGTGGAAAGTGAATCATTGGCAAAGACTACCAAAATCATGTCAGCTACAATAAGAGATAATATCATGAAAAGATAAAAAAAATAAACTAAAACCTAATAAGCAAGTTTGATGCCCCTCATATCAAAAATTCAATCCAACTCAGTCCATATAATCAAAACACTGCTCTTATTGGGTAGCACCAGACACTAGTAGCTTATACACCTTAGGCAGCAGCGGAGCACCAATAGCTTCGTAAGTGGTTTATTTAATTGACAAGTCTTGGGCTACGACAGAAGTTCAAACCAATTGATAGTACCAGGTAACCCAATATGTCTTTTCATCTGCCAGTATTTTCCTCCGTTGATGACCAAGAAATGAGTTAGACGACCTCACTTGACTCACTACATTATTTATTCCCCTCCTCTTTGCA
>NW_018245126.1:0-1970 GCF_001263595.1 Phalaenopsis equestris | reverse complement strand
CAAGCTAAAACAAGCCGAACACGAGCGAACAAAGACTTGTTCGTGTTCAGCTCGTTTAAAATTTTTATAATTCGAGCTTTAAAAATTTGTTCGTGTTCGGCTCGGTTACTTAACAAACGAGCTGAACATGAGCTACTTAACGAGTCGAACACGAGTCGTTTGCGAACAGCGAGCTTTTTTTATTGTCCTGCACCTCGTGTCCACCCCAACAATTCAAAACAATTCAAAATGAATTGAATATGTTTATATTTTCAAAAGAAATGTTGTATGTAAAAAATAATAAAACTAATAAAAAATATAAATTTTATTCATAATGAACTGAAAATAAAACATAAAACTAGCTAAATCAAAACTAATAGCTATAGCACATACTGAGAAAAATACCTATGATAACAAATCTATAATTATTAAGTTTGCTCTGCTGGAGAAAGTCACTTCGGTGGTTGAATATAATATGTTATACAAAATATCATTGAGTGAGTTTCACAAATAAAATCAATAAATAGCAGCTACTTATTAAAGTATAAACAATAATGTGAATGAGACCCACACATACTAATTTATCGATTATAAATTATGTAAAATGAAAGCTAACTCGTGAACTATTATCATATGAGGTGTAATCTCTCATATTTTAGCATGAACATACTTCTAGGTTTGCACCAAAGTCTCGCATTCAATTGTTGTTGGTTTTTTCATAGTGACATGCACTTGTCATTTTCTTAACTTGTTATCACGGAGCTTAATATTAAGCATTTAATAAGTTATCTGTTTAACAACAAATGAGTTTGTTCGTGAATATAAATAAACAAGTTCAACCATGTTTATGTTTATTTCATTTAAGTTAAGAGCTTTTAAAATTTGTTCAAGCTTGTTTATTTACTAATTTGAATGAACATGATCGAGTCTTAATCAAGCTTAGTTCGAGTTGTTCATTGGTTGCATTGGTTCATTTACAACCCTAGTTTTGTGTTATCACGTCTACAAGAGTTCTCGTGTTGAGATTTGGTGCTCCAGTAGTATCTCTGGGTTGAGCATGACCAACACAACGTCAATCAGGGGAGGGGAGACCCATAGGAATGGGCATATGATCTATAGTGGCTCTTTGGACTCCTTTTGTGTGAGCAATTGCAATACCTCTTCTTTTCGGAGCATTCTAAATAATTGAAGGCTGCGCAAAATCAAAATCAATGAAATAACTGTGTAACAAGAATAACCTATTCACTAACCAATCTTAAAAATACAATGAATATGAAATGCAAATTCAATGAGTGTTAAATACAAAAACATAGGTTCTAATACCACTTCATCCCACCCCAGGTTCGGATGGTGATACACCCCAATAATGCAGGATATGCCGAAATAAATTGAACTTGTTTTATAATTCTAAAAGTATTATTTTATGCAAAAAATAATAGGAATAACAATGAAATATAAATTTTATTTACAAGGAATAGCCCACCAAAACAACTGAAAAGAAAGCTGAAAACTAATTTAATCAAAAATAAAATGAAAACAAAGACGACTACCCAAACCCAAAAAGAAAAACACAATAGTTCAATAAAATATTGAGAAAAATACCAAAACCAGAAAATATAAAACTGCCAAGTCTACTCTAGTGAAGAAGATCCCACTGGTAGTTGAATATAACATATTTTGCAAAATATCAATGATGACTTTGACGAGTAAACTTAGTAATTAACTTATATTTGTTAAAGCATAAAGGACAATGGGAGTGTAATATATAGTATGAACAACAAATTGAGACAACAACTATGTAAATATATAACATCTTTGGCAACAAGAGTGTTGTGAACATCAAGTTTGCTTACTTATAATATGGAAACCTGTAGTCATTTCAAATTAATTTTTTTACTACTCAAATTTGATTTATATTTATATATTCGACTTTAATAGACACCTTGAAATCGGGAGGGTCAATACCCACACAAGGAAATCCAATGATTTCT
>NW_018245125.1:0-447 GCF_001263595.1 Phalaenopsis equestris | reverse complement strand
TATAATTGGGACAAATACACCTATACTCGAATTAATTTTAAAATAAAACATTTACCCTACAACGATTTGATTTTATTACAAAAAAATATGTATATTTAACCCATTAAAAATGGAGTGCAAAATACTCGCATAAACCGATGGCTTACTTTGCGCTAGATGTACCATGTTTTTGGTTGACGTTGGCTGCGGTTCATACTTGAGAAATAATTCCACCGTTGAACCATTAAGACAACAGTTGCTACCTGTGAAATCACATTCACATATAATAAATGATCAAGTAGTTAACAAAAATAAAAAAAAAAAAAAAAAAAAAAAAAAAAAAAAAGAAAGAGATTGGTGGGGGTGGTGGGGGTGTCCGGACGTAGAGGTACATCCAGAGTCCAATAAAATCAAGCAACGTAGAGGAGACAACAAAATAAAAAGAAATTCGTTTTAACACAAGTGAAT
>NW_018245124.1:0-249 GCF_001263595.1 Phalaenopsis equestris | reverse complement strand
CAACCAACTAAAATTAAATTTTGAAAACAAATTTTTGAAAACTAAACATGATAAGAAAACAACAAGAAAAGAAAATAAATTTGTTGAGTGGATTCTCTCGATTTCGAGGTCTCTTACTCTTTGCTCGCGTAGCACAACCATCTTTGTCTGCACAAACTCTCTTAACATCCCAGCAGAATTTCATGTTCTACAAGAAATCTCACAAAAATTTCACAAATTTTCCTCAACAATGTCAGCCTTTTTCACAGG
>NW_018245123.1:1821-2334 GCF_001263595.1 Phalaenopsis equestris | reverse complement strand
GCGCTGATATTGTTGGCAACATTGCCAAAATAGTTGGGAAGCCATGAGAATGACAGTTAGTAGCTCTGCAGGTAAATCTAAACTGAAAGGTGATGATATTTGTGATTTGATTTTGGCAGAGGAAGTGCGTAGGAAAGATTCAGACGAGATCTCAATTACGAGTTCAGTATTGAATGTTAATTTCAAAGGGAGATCACAGGACAATAACTCAAATAGAAGGAGATCAAAATCAAAGTCTGGTCAGCAAACAATCTGTTGGAATTGTGGCAATGTTGGTCACGTAAAGAGAAACTGCAAAAATCCCAAGAAGATGAGAATGATAGCGCAAATGTGCTATCTGAAAAAATACATGATGCACTATTGCTGACAGTTCATAGTTTTGTTGATGATGAAACTGAAGAGGAGAGTGGGTCCGGGACATCCATTCCTATTTTTCCACAGACAGATGACGGGGAACCACAGAACTATGAAAAAATCTTGCAAGATGAAAGTTCGAGCAAGTGAGAGCTGACA
>NW_018245123.1:0-684 GCF_001263595.1 Phalaenopsis equestris | reverse complement strand
GTGCTTCCTGCCCTAGCTCCCTCTCCCGCCTCTTCCTCTGTCCTCTGCTTCTTTAAGTCGCGAACAGGCAACATTTCCGGGTGGGGGGGCGTGTGGTTCGAGCGAGAGGAGTATCTCTCTCCAAGGCTTCTTCTTCGGCGAGCTGGCTCGCGACAGAAGGAAGAAGAAGAAAGACATCGCACGGTCTCTCCTTCAGTTTAGAAGCACAGCCTTTTAGTGTTCTTCTTCGGGCTTTCTCGGGATAAAGGAAGAGAAGTGCAACGAGTAGTTCCTTGCGGTAGAATGAAGAAGAAAGAAGAAGAAGAAGATTGTTTTCTCTTGGCTTCTTCTTGGTGACTTGTGGCAGAAGAGAAATTGAGTTTATTTCTCTTATAAGTTTATATTCTTCGGTGTATCTCGATGTAGAGCTTCTTCGGTGTATCTCAGTGTAGAGAGAGAGAAGAAGAGAGTGCAACAAAGTGAGAGTAAGTCGAGATGATCGACTGATGTATATTCTTCAATTAGTAAAATCCTCTGCAACTCCGTGGACGTAGTCAATTTACTGAATCACTTAAATATGTGTATTCCGTTCTGTTACTATTTTTTGGTGTGAATTTTCTCGTGCTATTTTTTGCTTTCGTCAAAGATAGTTCTTCTATTTTATTCTATGTGTCACAACACTAATTTCTTTTGAGTTGTAAGATT
>NW_018245122.1:0-221 GCF_001263595.1 Phalaenopsis equestris | reverse complement strand
TTCACAGTTACAGTTACCCCTCCTTTCTTAAGAATACGTTAGGAACACAGCGAATTGGACTAACCCATGCACTATCTGAAATAGGGTAGATAATTTTAGCATCTAACTACTTTAAAATTTCTTTCTTAGAATTTTCTTTCATAACAGGATTCAGTCTCCTTTTAGGATCAGCCCTGGATTTCCAGTTCTCTTCCATATGAATTATATTCATACAAATTGAA
>NW_018245121.1:0-471 GCF_001263595.1 Phalaenopsis equestris | reverse complement strand
TTTATACATATAAAATATGTCAACACAAATCTAAAGCTCAGGATGTAGATGCAGATGATTAAACATAGTCTTTGATGATCGTTTGGATTAATGTTGGTGACAGAAGCACCTTGTTCGAACGATCGAACAAGGTTTTGAAGAAGCAGTTTTGAATTGCTCTCTAATAATTTGGAGTGAATCCTTGCAATAAACTCCTATAAGAATATTCTCATACTTTTTTTTTTAAAATTTTTTTTTTACCTACAAATGCTTTTGTGTTTGGCGCATTTACGGAACACGCCGCCAAATTCCTATGTATTTACATTTCTAACACCCAAACTCTTGCTTTTTATATATATGCCACCCAAGCCTTTCATATCACAAAAAAAATACAATCATTTTAATTTTTAAAAAGTGTAATACACATTTTCATGCATTTGTAATGTGGTACGTTAGTAAAATTGAAATTTAGGTGTTAAATATGTAAATAAA
>NW_018245120.1:0-307 GCF_001263595.1 Phalaenopsis equestris | reverse complement strand
TGATTGGGTCAGCCACCTCATGGTAGCTTTGAGGAGAAACCAATTCATCAAAATTTTTTAAGAGGGTCAATGCCTTTTCCGACAACATCAGCAAAAGTAGCCTTTGCCCATTGAATATTAGTAGCCAAATCCACATTGCTAGGTTTTCTAGGTTTTGCCATCAGCACTCCACATCAATGGAACAGTACCTCGATAACAACTTGAAAAAGAAAATTTCCCAGGAAGCAAAAAAAATAAAGAAGAAGCTTCCAATGACAGAATAAAACTCAAGTAGAGGGAAAACAGGGAGCAGAGAAGGGCTGGAGAT
>NW_018245119.1:5696-6650 GCF_001263595.1 Phalaenopsis equestris | reverse complement strand
ATTTTATGTAGTGAATTTAATTCAGGTAACAATATCTTGTAGCTATTTAAATATTATGATACATTTAAAGAAATATTTTTGTAATGAAAATTAATTTTATAGATTAAGATATTTAGTATAAGAGAATAAGACTATTGTTAACTATTTAAAGTAAAGGAAACTATATTTTGAGGTATTAAGAATTTGGAAATTCATTTGAGACGAAAAGATTGGGGCTCAATGATGTAAAAGCTATGAAATATTTATAAGGTAAGGGAATGATTTGAGTTTCAAATTTAGGGAAATAAAGGTGATGTTCAAAATCATTAAAGGCTATCCAGATATAGTAATCCTCACTTGAAAAAGGAAAAAGATAGCATTGACAAAAATCCCTGAAAAGAAAAGAAAAATATATAGGATTGAAAGCAATCCAAATGAAAAAGAGAAAAGAAAGAAAAATAAATATGAAAGTGAGGAGAAGCATGAGGATATGCCTAATAAAAAATTGGCTTCACTGCACCTACCTAAAGGGAAAGCCTAAATACATTCCTAAACTTATATTTATTGATTAGATCTTTTATTAGTAGTGTTCTCATGAAGTTCCTATCATCTGAATATTCTAAGTGACTTAATATTACAACATATAATCATTCTTGAAATGAATAGAAGACTAGAACTCTTAAACTTGATGACTAGAAAATCTGGTAGCTATAGAGTTAATTTAATTACTTGAATTTTTTTTGAAAATCTCACTATGATATTTATCTAATTCAAACTTATAGTATTTTTGAATTAAAACTTTACTACAATAGATCATAACTTTTACATAGTACTAAAATTACCTGAGGACAAGTAAAAGTTAAGTTTGGGGCATTTTGACCAAAGAAAAATATGTTGAGATTTTCATACCTATTTTACGCTATTTTTTATGATATTGCACTTTAAAGAAAGGTATTTTTGATGTTTTGTTGCAGG
>NW_018245119.1:1278-4901 GCF_001263595.1 Phalaenopsis equestris | reverse complement strand
GTTTTACAACAAAAGTGAAGATTACCTCCAAGATTCAGGGAGGTCAAAGCCCTTGGAAGTTGGGTGCAAATAAATAGGGAAATAAAATTATCGGGCGTAGAGTTGGAGATTTTAGAGTGACAGACTAAAATCCTCAATTCGGTCATATCATTTGGGTGCTGAAGTGTATATGTTAGCCCTCAGGCGAGGGAAATGTGGGAGCTCCGAAGTGAGAGCCGGTATCCTCCCAGCCTAACCGCAGATAGGAATAGTCAATGTTCTTTATGCCCGGACCAAAGGGTAAAGAATAGGTATGCTCGTATTTGGGACAATACAATTAGAACTGATTCACTTTATCCATTCACTATAATTTGTTGACAAGGAGAATGATGTTTTCTTATATATTGAATATCACATTAAAAACCTTATTAGTACAATTAATTATTTAAGAGTTATTAAAATTACATATTTATTTCAATTGGCTATTAGTGATAGATAAGCAATTTGAACTCCATTGTTGTGATTAAGTATTTCTTTTCTAAAATCTTAGTTCGTAGTTCTAATATTACTCCTTGTGGGATCAATATCTAGGACTCCATTAGAGCCCTATATTACTTGAGCGATATGTATACTTGCGTTGATAAGTGTGACTTTACAATTATTGAATATTTTATACATACATCTTTATCGAATATATAACTGTTATTAAGTTTTTAGTGCAGTTACTGAGGAAGTAATTCTTTTAGTAGCAGTATTAAATACTTATATTTTTAAGCATATATAAAGTCGCTGTCAGGGAACATCAACTGAAGATTCTAATTTACACCTTGCTAGTTCTCTAGAATTATGTTCTACATTTAAATATGATGGAGCGTCGAATGATGTTGTCAGGATTAGAATTTTTCCTTTTTCACTAAGGGATTAAGCTAAGATGTGGTTAAATTCATTAGCACCTGGATCTATCAGAACATGAGGACCTTTGTCACAAAAAGTTTTATCAAAATATTTCCCACCTTTAAAAACTGCTAATCTTAGAAGTGATATCACATCTTTTTGTCAGTTTGAAGGTGAATAAATTTTTGAAGCCTGGGGCCAGGTTGATTAATAATTCAAACTTCTTATAATGGGTTGGTTGGATCTCTTAGATCAATAATTGAAGCTGTAGTTGGTGGATCATTAATGTCAAAACCATTCAATGAAGCATATTCAATAATTTAAGAGATGACTATTAAAATTTTTAATGGCCCTTTGAAAAAGTAAATCCAAAAAGAGTAGCTAGTATTCATGATTCTGATGCAATATCTATGTTAGATGCCCAAATCACTACTATATTGAAGAAGATAGATGAACATGGAATGAATTATTCTCAGACAGCACCTGTGCTTGAGGAAAACTCATTGGGACAAATGATAGAATCTCAATCTTCTTTTGAGACTTTTAAATGCATTAAACAATCGTTATAATAATTCATATGTCAATTATTATAATCCTAGTTGGAAGAATCATCTGAACTTTAGTTGGAGTAAAAATAATTCTAATGCTGTAAATTTGCAATGGGAAAACAACACTACAAACCCATTGGGAAACTCAACAATCAAGGGAAACAAGCTTATAAACCTTATTACCCCCTAGATTTTAATAATTTGAAGAGTAAGGAGAAAAAGTAATCAATGGAAGAATTGATATTGCAAATGAGAAGTCAATAATAAAGTTAAGGAATTGCAATTAGAAACATGAAAAATCAATTGGGATATATTGCTACCGCACTTAGCAATATAGCTCCATGAATATTGCCTTGTAATGTTGAAGTAAATCCTAAAGATCAGAGCAAAGAGTAAATTAAAGATATTCAACTAAGAAGTGGAAAATAAGTAGAAAATATATTTCAAAAAGAAGTTGAAATTGAAAAAGATGAGGTGGAAAATGAAAAATCTAGTGAAGATTTTCATTTTGAAGCAGAGAGGCCTATTATTGACCTCACTTTTGGTTGAGGTATAGTTTCCTCTTTAAAAGCCATAGGACTTTCCTATTGACTATTCCTAGAGGACTAGAAAAGGAACCCTCACCATTAAAAATTATAAACATTCATTTGCTCAACTTGAAGTTCCACAAGTTGGTCCTAATACCTAGCACTTAGTATGTGGCGTCAATATGCAGGAGCTCAAGGGGCATCCTCATAGGACTACTTAGGCTTAGGGTTGACCCTGAGTGTTGGTCTAGAGCTAGTTCATTCACTTACACTTACTTTCACTCACATTCACTCACAAACCTAAAACCAAGTTTGTTGACTTTGATCCCTTGATCTTTTGGGAGACTCATGTAGATGGTCCCCTAGACCCATTAGCCCTAGGCTGAGGTCTAGGCAAGACCAGTACATGAAGGACCCAAAGTAGAGGATTCCATTGGCCCATAGCTAAAGTAGGGTGGTTGGCACTCAAATTTTACCTAAATACCAAACCTAACCTTTTGCCCCCCCAATTTACCTATATTACCAAAATACCTCTCATTTGGCCAAAATTACCGAAATACCCTTGGTAGTCCAAACTTTCCCAAAACCATCAAAATCATTTCAAATGTCCCCAAAATCAATTTGAATCCTTCAATTGAACCCAATTTGACCATTTTGATCAAAACCCCCAAATTGCCCCGAAAGGCCCAATTTCTCTGAATTCACCTAAAATATCCCTTAATTTCACCCTAATTTTACTCAATTTTAATTATAAAATCAAATTCATCATGCATATGATCATTTCAAACCAAATCCAAGTCCAACACAAATCAAAAAAATCCAATTTATCCCAAAATCAAAATCCCACTCAATTGAACCCCCAAATCTTTCCAATTACCCCAATTATGCATCCTAAACTTTTTATAACATCTATACACATCAAATTGAGCCCTTAATTGGCCTTGATCAAGCCTCAATTTCACTCTATTTCAACTCAAATAAAAATACCCAAAATTGCCCCAATTTAGGCATGTGCCCAAATTCCACCAAATTGAAAGGCCTAACCCGAAATTGGCACCCAATCAATGTTCAGAATTCTTCATGACATTCCCATAGACCATTTTGAGCCATCAATTTGGACTTAGCCCCACCCTAGCCCAACCTAAGCTTAAGTCAAACCCAACATACCCAAATTCTTCAAATGTCCAAATTCCATCAAATTAACCCACCAAATCAACTCAAAATCATTCCAATTTTTTTTATAAATTCTTTGTGAAAATCATCCACACAAAATTCTTTAATCAATTGAGTACAATATCATGTATAGCCTAAACCTAACCTAACTTCAAGACAAATTGACCCAAATTGATTCCCTTCACCAAAATTGACTTCGCCATACCAAAGTGACCAAATTAATGTCACCACAACAACCATTTGGACTCTATTGACCAGCCTAAACCCACTTAAACCACCTGGGTGAGCTATTGACCAATGTTTCCTAGATTTAATGGATCTTAACCATATTTAGCCCTATTTTCAAAATACTTTGTCATCATCACTTGCCATTGGGAGTAAATCATAATTAACCATCTTCTAAGCTCCCTGAGCCATGAAGTGACCATACCCTGGCTAGCCACCACCTTAGATGCCAGAAACAGCCAGCTCAAAGGTGCTCCCTCTGGGCAAAACCCAAAAT
>NW_018245119.1:0-1134 GCF_001263595.1 Phalaenopsis equestris | reverse complement strand
GTGTCAAAATCCTTGGGGAAAATCTGCCAAAATCTTAACAAAGCCTCTCAAAACTATCTTAAGTGCAATACCTCTGCTCTCAGCCACTCACAACCACAAATTAGGGCCAATTTTATCAATGAAATTTGCTCTAAAACCAGGAAAAATTTCTCTACTCCACCACAGTGCACCAAAATTAAATTGAACTTGCACACACCATCCACAGAGTGAGAGAAGTTGATTCCAAACAAAAGCCCCATCACGAAGAGCCCCTAAAATAGTTCTAGAATAGTACCTGAAATCCACTTTAATCGAAATCTTACCTAGAAAATTCACCAAGGCTTAGGACTTCATTTAGAGGTTCGTTGAACCCAATCAAAGCTACCACAACCATTTGATTGAGGCCTTCTCTCTCAAACAAAGGTATTGAACCTCAACCCTAAACTGAGCTTGTTTTAATTCTTCAGGTGTAATGGATGGCTTGATTTCATGCTTGATACCGTATAGATACACTGGTCTTGAGTAGATGAATGTTTAGAAACAAACCTCATGCTTTTTGGTTGAGTCTAGAGGAAGATCTTAAGGTTTTAGTGCAAGGGTTCTCGGGTTAAGTCATTTGGGGATGATAACGGGGAGCAGTCTGATTGCACATTTATTTGATGTACGGAGGAGATCAAGCCGCACGAAGAATGATGCATAAAGCGCGGGCCACATGGCAGCTGAAGTGGATGGTGGCGTCAAATGGCAAAGCTTTGCATTTGAGTTCTAAGCCGCTGTAGGACGAGTTGGCGCCTCGTGTTTAAAAAGAAAAATATGGATTTTTTTGGATTTTTTTAAATTCCTGAACTTCAAAAATCCATATCTTTCTCAAGAAAAATCAGAAAAATAAAATAAAAATACCCTCTTATTCAGTGAACCAATGAGAATAATGTGGATTGAAAATAAAAATTATTTTCTTAATCCCTGATTTTAATGAATTAAATACTCTCTGGAGTATTTTAATTCATTATGATCAAGCAACACTTACCATGGCTTGAGATTTTTAGGGTTTATTCCTTATGGCAAAGGGGAAGTTCTTTGATTTTTCCAAGGTTAGGGAGTATCTTTATGCTTATAATCCTAATTTTCAAGCTAGGGTGGCTATTTTGACTTATT
>NW_018245118.1:299243-299502 GCF_001263595.1 Phalaenopsis equestris | reverse complement strand
AAATATATAGATAAGTTGCAATTTAAGTAAAAAAAATTTTAAAAATTCTAATATGCCCGTTACTCCTAAAATTTTCCCCGACAACGGCGCCAAAAACTTGACCGACTTTTTTTGTAAATCAACAATTACAAGAATTTGATGACGCTACTAGAAGATTTAAATTCCAGCAACGATGCCAAAAACTTGACTGCGACTTTATATATATATATGTTTGATTTAATAAAGATGTACAAATATAATATTCAATAATGTTAAAGTC
>NW_018245118.1:298662-298996 GCF_001263595.1 Phalaenopsis equestris | reverse complement strand
CCAAGAAATTATAGTGAATGGATAAAATAAATTAGTTCAATTTATATTGTGCCAAATAGGAGCATACCTATTCTTTACCCTTTGGTCCAGGCATAAAGAACATTGACTAATTCTATGCTTGGTTACTGATTCTGCGGCTAGGCTGACAGGATACCAGCTCTCACTTCGGATCTCCCACGTTCCCCTCACCTGAGGACTAACATCTACACATCAACACTTGAACGATAGGACAGAATTGGGGATTTTAGTCTGTCACTCTAAAATCTCCAATTCTATGCCCGATAGTAATATTTCCCTATTTATTTGCATTTGCACCCAACGGGCTTTGACCTCC
>NW_018245118.1:297901-298484 GCF_001263595.1 Phalaenopsis equestris | reverse complement strand
AGACAAGGAGAAAGACAGAGAAAATTACTCAGAACTCATGGGGAAAGCACAACACAACTTGAAATTCATATATATAATCAAAGTCATACAAACTATAACAAGTAAATAACTTATCTCTAAATTTCTCCCCAAGAACACTCCTCGAAGTTTCTCTGAATCTCTTCATTTCTTTACAACACACGGATTCCTCTTTGAAGTAGCAAGGAGGAAGAAATCTCTCACTTTCCCACCACTCTTACAATTTCTCAAGGAATTCCTCACAGTTATACGCTCTAGCAAGCTTTCTACGCACTAATGGATCCTTTCTAACCTCCAGGAATCTAAAAGTCTCTCTTCCTATATCTTCCAAGCTACAATTTTTGGCCAAGATGTTCTCTTTAAAGATGTGGATGAGTTTTCCCAAGAGTTGCTTACGCACCCCTCCAAAATCCGGCCTTATCCATTGTACATGTCACATAACCGTCGATCTCGCCGTCGGCGGCCTCGATGGCGTCGTAGGCGCCCTTCTGGAAAATTTGTCCTGTAGCCTCGGGAAAAGCTCGCCGTCGGCGGCCCCGATGGGGCCCGCGGCGCCCCCGCGCCA
>NW_018245118.1:296925-297874 GCF_001263595.1 Phalaenopsis equestris | reverse complement strand
ATTTTGGTTCTTTTTGCTCCAAATTCGCTCTTTTTTTGCATTTTTTTGCTCCATTGACCCTAATTCATCATTCCTGCAACAAAACATCAAAAATATCTTTCTTTAAAGTGCAATATCATTAAAAATAGTATAAAAGAGGTATGAAAATCTCAACCTATTTTCTTTTGGTCAGTCACTTTACATCTCTTCCTTCTCCTCATCAATTTCAGTTTCTCTTTGGATTCTTACTTCAATTTATTTTCCACTTCGTAATTGAATAGCTTTAATTTGCTCCTTATTTAGATCTTTGGGATTAACTTTCACAGTACTCAGAAGATTTCCTGAAGATCTATTACTAAGTGTAGTAGCAATATGTCCTAATTGATTTTCAATATTTCTAATAGTGATTTTGTATTTTATTTCTCATATTTAACATTATTTCTTCCATTGTCAACTTCTTTTCCTTAACTTGTGGGTTAGGGTTAGATTTAAATTAGGGTTAGATAACTTGTGGGTTAGGGTTAGATTTAAATCCAGGAAGATAATAAGGTCGATAATTAGGATTTCCTTGATTGTTTAAGTTTCCTGAGGAATTCATTGAATTGTTATAATTATTCTAACAAAAATTAGGGTGATTTTTCAATCCAGGGTTGTAATAATTAGAATAAGGATTATTATTTTGATTGTTAATAGCATTCAAAGTTTCATAAGATGATTGAGTATCAATTATCTGCCCTAGCGAATTTTACTCTAATACTGGTGGTATTTGAGAATAGTTCACTCCAATTTGATCAATCTTTTTTAATATAGTAGTAATTTGAGATGGACATTGCATCATTGCATTAGAATCATGAATACTAGCTACTCTCTTAAGATTTACTAAATGAGCTCCACATACCATTGAAAATTATTAGTAGTCATTTCTTCTATTAAAGAATATGCTTCATCGAATGGTTTTGACATTAATGAT
>NW_018245118.1:295327-296788 GCF_001263595.1 Phalaenopsis equestris | reverse complement strand
GAACCATAACTCTTTCCCAGGTTTCATATATCGATTCCCCCTTTAAACTGACAAAAAGATGTATATCGTTTCTAAACTTAGCAGTTTTCGAGGGTGGAAAATATTTAGCCAAGAATTTTTGTGATAGTTCTCCCTATGTTCTAATAAATCTAGGTGCTAATGAATTTAACCAAGGTTTAGCTTTGTCCCTTAATGGAAAATGGAAAAATTTGAATAATAGCAGGTTTAAGTTCAAATGAATTAGCAGCAACATTAGGATTATGAATAGTTAAGTGAAGTTCATTTGCTGTTGGATTAGCATAATGTTTTAAAGATCTTTGTCGATTTTCATTTATTTGATTATCAAAGTTATTCACCATTTTGTTCAATTTTTTTTTTGTTATTTTTGAATTTTTCTAATAGTGCGTTTTAATTCTGAATCATAAGGTACTAAACCTTCAGATTCAATATTTGGCATCAATAAATATATTAAGCAAGAAAAAATTTCTTGAAAATACTCTTAAATATATAGATATATATATTTTTGGATTTTTTATTTTATAATTTTTTGATATTTTGTATTTTGCCTCTAAATTTCCTAATTTTCCAAATCTATTTAATTTACCGTTATCTTCCCCGGCAATGGCGCCAAAGACTTGACCAACAAAAATATAGTTATGTAAAAGTTATAAAGTTGACTCCGCCTTACAACGGTGCCAAAAACTTGATGTGGTATTTTATGAATAATAACGTTAAGCACTTAATTTTGGTATTCTACACAAGTATATGTATCGTTATTAAGTAATATAAGACTTTCTCTTTAAGTTCCAAATATTGATCCTACGATGAAGGTTTAAATTTGAAATGATAAATTAACTAGGAAATTCACAGAAATAAAATGAAATTACTTTCACTAATTTTAAATGTTTAAGATACTATCAAAGCTAAATTATTAACTATTAGCAGAATTAAAATGCAGAGTTCAAAATAGTAACTACTAAACTATGTTTGTGTGATGAAGTTTTCTAAAATGAAAAAACATCATTCCCACAACAATAAGTCTTTGGTGAAATGAGATGAGATAAATGGTCTAAATTTGTATTGTGTCAAATAGAAGCAATTTTAATTATCTACCCTGATTTAGTGTTATAGAAAATCTTTGGCTAATCTTAAGTTTAGTCCCTAAATTCGTGGCTAGGCTACAAGGATAATGGCTCCCACTCTAGAGCTTCCACTTCCCTTCCCCACTTCCCTTCCCTTGAAGGCTAACTCTCGCTTTAGTTTTTAAACACTAAGATCAAATTGGGGATTTTTAGTCTGTCACCCAAGAAATCTCTAATTCTACACCCAACAAAGTTTATTCCCCTATTTATTTGCATTTAATTCCATGAATGAAATCAACTTGTTTCCTTCATAGACCTAAATGTGATTCTCACTCTATTGTAGAACTCATACTCCATTTCTCGGATCATATGAATCACA
>NW_018245118.1:287917-295299 GCF_001263595.1 Phalaenopsis equestris | reverse complement strand
ATTTATAATTTAATTGGCCAGATCAAAAAGTAAATTAAGAGCGGAGTTGAAAAACCATCACAATTTATTTTATATTTTAACATTGGCACATCCAAATTATTTCTTCATTTTGCCATATCTTAGAGTAGGGAGAAAGATAAGAAAACTACTCAGACTTCATGAGAAAGATACAAAAAAACACAAATTTCATATATAAAAAAAAGTTCAAACAACAATAATAAACAAACAACACTTATCTGAAATTCTTTCTCAAAGCAAATCCTTTGTAGCCTCTCCTAGGAAATGTAGGAAGAAGAAATCTCTCACTTATCTTTCTCTCCAACACTTCTTAGAGAAGAATTCACACTTAAACTCACCACACAAACTCAAAACTATAAAGAAAATAACTAAAGAATGGTGTGGAATGGTGTGGAAAGATGTAAAGTGGTAATAGAGATGCAAATGGGTGATGGATGGCAAAGAGGGGCGATGGAAGACTCTTTTCTGATTAATTTCGGCTCTAAATAGAGCCTAGGGTCGGTTCTCCAATAGGTTCATCCAAAAACTCTTCAAAAAAAAAAGTCCAAATTCGTCGAATCTTTTAGAAATAGGGCTTGCATCGACACTGGCCCCGTAGACACCAGTGGCCATTTAATTTGGTCCATCTTCTCTATCAAACGGCGTTTTCGGTGCCCAATCCGGCGCCTTTGGCGCTGAACAAATTATCAAAATCTCCATTTTGACTCCAAATTTCATTCTTTTTGCTTCCTTTTTGCTCCAAGTCCTAAAAATCAACTACCTACAATAAAACATAAAAAATACCTTCCACTAAAAAAATCCCTTCCACACTAAAGTGTAATATCACAAAAAATGAGTATAAAATATGGGTCTAAAAATGCATATATTTTTGGTGTATCAGACAATATAAGAAAGAGTCATACAAAATTACTACATTCAAGAGATTAAATCTATGTATGTTCGCTCTCTTATTTATAAGACTATTAGTTCTTCTGTTATAGCTAGTACTATTTCAGGTCTTTGTTTTCCATCTTTGATATTTACCAAAGTTTGCACATTGGGAGGAGCAGTTGAAGCCACTCAAACCTATTGGGAAGGCAATGTAGATGTGTACGGACAACCTAAAGATAGAGTTCATGATGCACCTTCTACTATTACTTCTAGGCCTTTTACTTCTAGTCATTCTACTTTTAGACCTTCTACTTCCACTGCTACTGAGCCTCCATCTAGTTTCTGGGATGTGTCGAGTGATAGATAATTGGAACACCAAAATAATATGTTTTTGATGTAGTTTCGCATAGAAGATATGGAAAATAAATTTGATCCATGTCAGATTATGTTCAGAGAAAAAGTGATTATGATGTTGATTATGATGAGGCATTAGTGAAATTCATGAAGGGAGATCAATCAGTTGAGTTACCTAATTGTCCTCGATTTACTCCTTATGCAGGCCTAAAATCTATGGATGAAGATATATCATTTGATTTTGATGGTGATGATGTTGTTGAAGGAGATAATTATGCTTTCTTACTTTTTGTTGTAGATCTATTTCCTATGTTTTTGACTTCTGGTTTATCACTATGTAGGATTGCTTGATGTAATTCTATTTTTATTATATCACTGCTACTTTTTGCTACTCATTTATTTAATATTGGATATTAGTTAGAGTAGAGTTTTATATTTGCAAGCTTTTCATGATATACCTGTTTTAATTTAAATTGTTTACTACTCAGCACATATTTTTATTGTACGCGTACTGTTCTCCTACTTAGAAATTTAATATTTTTCTCTTTCTTCATGCTTACTATAAACTAAACTATTTTAAACTAATTTAAAATTCAAGTTTGGGAGAAAGAAGAGAATTTTTAAAAATTGAACCTTATTTATTCTAAGTAAAATATATTTAAAAAATTAATTTAATATAACATGTGGTATGTTGGGATAGCTTGAGATAACTATATTTTTTAGTTTATAAATAATATAGTAAACTTAAGTAAAAGTTTTAAATAATAAAAATTAATTCTGGATTTAAAATATTTAGTATGAGAGTATAAGATTATGCTTTATTATTTAAAATAAAGAAAATTGTATTTTTAGAAATGTTAAAGATCTTGGATTTTTACTTGAAAAGAAAGAATTAAAACTTTATGAAAAATCTTTTTCAATTTTAATACACATTTATTAATTAAGGAAACGTGGAAAGTTTTTAATTTTAAGAAGAGGATGGTGGAAGAAGAGGATGTTTAAGAAGAGGATGGTGGAGTTCAAAATCATTAAATGTTATCCAGATATAGTAATCCTCACATGACATGAAAAGAAAAAGAAAGGATTGAAAATGATAATGAAAGAAAAGGAAAAGAAAGATAAAAAGAAAGGAAAAGCAAAAAAAGAAAATATATGTGAGGAGAAGCCTGAGGAGATGTCTAATCAAAAATTTGTTTCACTTAAATCATCTTAAGGAAAGGGACTTAATTACATTTCTAAGCTTATTTATAAAGTATTAGCATCCTTACTCTCATAAAATTCTTTTTCTTGTAATTCTTCTAAGTATCTTTAATAAGACAAACAAAAATTATTCTTGAAATAAATAGGAAATCAGAATTCTTAAAATTGACTAATAAATATTCTTTCATTCTAGTTTTAACCTATGTTATTAAAAATCTTTTTAAAGTTACACTATAGCATTTATAAAAAAAAATTACAGAAATCTTAAAGTAAAACTCACTTCCATAAGTTATATTTTTATATATAAATAGTAAGAGAGGTTACTTAAGGATAAGTAACGTTTAAGTTTGGGGGAATTAATCCATCTTAAAATTACATATGTTTATGAACATTTTATGCTCAATTTTATAAGATATTATGCTTTAATGAAATGCATTTTTATGTTTTTTGGTTGCAGGTGCAAGAAAAAGAGTTTAAAAGTAAAAAGGAGCAAAAATACATCAAAAAAGAGCAAAATGGGCTAAACTAAAGAAAATTGTCAAACCAGCCAAACTGGCGCATAGGCGTCAAATAGAAAACTTGGCTGGCGCCTTGGCGTGACAGTTTAACGCCTAGGCACCACAATTATTTTCTAGAAGGTTCATTGAATGATGTCAAATTTTGAAGAGATGCCTGAAACAACCCTTGGTCATTTTTGAAGCTATATAAATAGGGATTAATTCCAAAAAGCTAGGATGGTCGGATATATAGAGTCCAATAGAATGCGAGTGTGTTAAGAGTTTGGGAAGTTGTCTTTGTGAGTCTTTGTTATTTCTGGTGTTTGTGAGTTATGTAAGTGTCGTTGGAGTCAGAGAAGTCAGAGAACTTCGAAGGAGAGCTTGGGGAAACATTCAAGAAATGTATTTGTATCTTTGCTCTTAAGTCTTGTACCTGGGATTTGAGTTTTATAAATATGTTTTGTTTTGGTATCCTCATGTGTTCTTAGTAGTTTTCTCTCTTTCTCCTTGTAATATAAAGTAACCAAGTGATTTTGATTTTGTTTAAAACTTCTTTTATTCCTAAAAATTTTGATGATATTTTTACTGGTGTTTCATTTACATTACAAATTAGCCACTTGTATTGTTAAAATATGTTAAGGAAACTTATAGACCCTAAAGGGCTAAGGGGCTAAGATTTAATTTATTAACTTGTAAGTATCACATTTCACCTTAGAAAGAGCAGTGGCGATCTTTCGAAGGGGAGTGCAAATAGATAGAGAGATAAGATTTGATGGGCATAGAATTGATATTTCTAGAGTGACAGGATAGATTCTTGTATCAAATTGGTATAGAGATTAGAAATAAGGGTGAATAATAGGCCCTATAGGAGGGCACAGTGGGTAATATAGGAGTTAGAGAATAGAACCTACCCAACACTACTATACATACCAGCACCAACTTTAGATAAGTTAATATTATTTACACAATCAAATAAAGTAAAGAATCGGAATACTCCTGTTTGTCACAATACTACATTTAAATTTCTAAACATTTGAAATCCTACACTGATTATGAATTATTTACAAGGAGAATGTTTCTTTTTATATATTTTCTAAATCAATACATTTACTTTTTACTTACATTTGTAGAAATTAGTAAACTTAATTTTCATCATTACTACTTTAGATATTTGCTGCAGTCTTAAGTAATGTTCTCTAAAAGTTAAATTTCCTTAATTTCATCTCTATTCGTTTACGTTTCCTCGTGAGATCGATACTGGAGTTTTTATAGAAAATCCTATATTACTTGAAGCGATAGGTATGCTTACATAGTACCCCTAGTGAGAAAATTATTTCTTTAAATTTTATCATATTACATTTGTTCTTACATTTGTTCTCACTAGCCTTAGCCTCTAAATATAATTTTGGTCAAGTTTTTGGCATATTAAGGAATATAAATATCTGTGTAATTGCGAGTCGAGTCAACCACCACCATTTGTTCCTCAAAAAGAAGGACCAACAATCTAAATTTATAGAAATATTAAAAAAGCTTACTATTAACATTTTATTTGATGAAACACTTGAATAACTGCCTAATTATAGAAAATTCATAAAGAAGTTTTTGAACAAGAAATACAAGTTTTAAAATTTGAAGCTATGTCATAACCGAAAATTGTAGTGCTATAACTTAAAGAAAACTTCTAAAAAAATGGAAAGATCCGATTAGTTTTATCATTCCAAGCACTATATGAGATCAATTATGAAAAATGTATTACATAAATCAGGGGCTAGCATAAATCTAATGTTTCTTAAAAATTAGAAAGATCATGCTAGAAGAGCTTCAACCTACTACTGTGAACCTTCAATTAGATGATAGCTCATTAAATTTTTCAAAGGGGTTTATAGAAATTATCCTAGTGAAAGAAGAAAAGTTTATCATTCCTGTTAATTTCATTGTGTTGGATATAAAGGGAGATGCTAATATCCCTATTAATTTTGTAGAATTATTTTTGCATGTAGTAGGGTGAATATTAACTTATAAAAAAGGTAAATAACTTATAGAGCACAAAATTAGAATGTGAATTTTCAATCTTATAATCATATTTCACCATTATTTATATCCATACTAATGTTTGAGAGTGGAAATAAAAATGTTGCAAAAGATTTAATTTTTCAAAAAGTGAAAATTACAAGATCACAATAGAATATGTTAGAAGTGTCTTAAGAGCATTTCAAACATTGGATGATAAATCAAGGATTATTAAATTGGATATTTGATCCTATTGAAAAACCTTGAAAATAATCTGGTTATGTCAGGTTAAGGACCTAAAATCAAGAGCTACTAAGGAGACAACTCAAGCGTTATCTTGTTGTGTGATTACATGATTACTTGGTTTATGATGTATGTGTGTTGTTGGGTCAGGTTGGGCACATTAAAACAAGCACTTATTGGGAGGCAACCAAAAGTATTTCCTTTACTTTTTGGTGAGTTTATGTATGCTTTACTTACAAGAACCCCTAGAATACCATATATTTCACACAATTTAGAAGCACCCTAATGATGTTTGGCTTTATTATAATTTAGAATTTGATGTTTTAGTTTAAAACAAATGTTGATTAAGATGGACTTTAAATAAGTACTCAATGATTTAAAAGAGAGGAAAATTCAGTCAAAAATATATTCTTAAGCACATTTATTTAATAAAATAAATAACATAAATATTTTTTTAGTTGTCAGTGTCATGGACAAATAAAGTCAAATTTTACTCTCAATTGGCAATAATATCAATCACTTTTCATTCCTCACAATATTAAATAATATTTAATACATTTATTTCAATAAAATTAAGAATGACTATTTTTATAAAGATCCTAAGGATGAATAATTATAAAACTAAAAATATTTTGATATATTTAAAACAAATTTAGAATTATTAAAGTAATTAGTAGATGTTTTAGATATGCATTAGAACCTAGAATAAATTTAATATAAAAAAAATTTCAAATTTAATGATAGGTAAAATGAAGTGCTCATTTTAAATTTCAGAATAATTATTTATTAAAGTAAAAAATGGATTGATATAAATTCAACAAAACAAACTAAACAACAACAACAACAACAACAACAAAGCCTTAATCCCACTACATGGGGTCGGCTACAAGAATCCTTTTTCTCCATTGCGTCCTATTTAGTGTCATATTTTAATTTAGTTCTAGTAAATTAAGATCATTTTTTTATACAATAAGCCTAAGTCTTCCTAAGTCAACCTCTGCCTTTCTTAACACAAGTCGAATCTAAAACATATACTCTCCTAATCGGATCATCTGATGGTAAATCTTTAATGTGACTAAACCATCTAAGATGACTTTCTCAAATTTTGTCCATCACTGGAGCTACACCAGCCCTATCACACCTATCACAAGCCCTATCACAGATGTATTCATTTCACATTTTGTCTCTAAGTGTAAAGCCACTCATCCACCTAATCATTCTCATCTCAGCAACACTTAACTTATTATTATGCTTCTTTTTTAAAGGCCAACATTCAACACCTTAGAGCATTGCAGCTCTCACCACCTTCTTATAAAATTTTCCTTTCAGTATAAGCGGTACATTTCTATCTCACAAAAGGCCCGAAGCATTCCTTTACTTCAACTAACCAACTTGAATTCTACTATTAACATCCCCATCTATATCACCATCGCTTTGAACAACGGACCCAAGATATCTAAATCATTCACACCTTTTAATAATTTGATCACCCAAAGTCACACTTATGTCACTAGAGCTACTGTTACTAAAATTAAATTCCATGTATTCAATTTTAGTTCTACTTGAATGAAGTCCTTTAGACTCCAATGCAGACCTCCATAATTCAAGATTTTCTTGGGTTTTTTCTCTCGTTTTATTGACGAGAAGGATATCATTGGCAAAAAACATACACCAAGGTACATCCTTATGTAGATGTCCAATAAGACCATCCATAACTAAATCAAAAAGATATGGGCTAAAAGCTGATCCCAGATGTAATCGAACAGAAATAGGAAAATATTTGGGCAATCCTCCTAATGTTTGAACACAAGTAACAACTATAGTATACATATATTTAATGAGCTTGTCGGCACTATTTTTGGTGTGGGGTTTGCCCGTAAGAAGCTGTCGGTCATCGGAATTGAAATCCCGTTGCCCGCTTCGGAAGGACATTTTAAAAATTTTAATTTTAAAAAAGATGAAGTCAAACTGACCCCAGGATTTTCATAGTTTAGATGAAAGAGCGTTTTACCTCAAATCCTGTATCTATCCCGAAGGATGAACACAAGAATTGAGGGTGAGGCTGGATCAAATAAACTAGAGAAAGTTATGACATCTGTTTGGTCTGCGAAACCAATGTATTGGCCGAAACAAATTCCCCTATTTAATATAAGGAATTAAATAGGGTTTATATTATGCTGGGTTCGGGAA
>NW_018245118.1:284590-285517 GCF_001263595.1 Phalaenopsis equestris | reverse complement strand
ATATTTTAGGTGGTGAAAATTAAGTTTTGTATTTTTGGAAAATCTCTCTGAGGTCAGAGAACCCAGAAAAATTTATTTTATATTTTTCTTCTTTTTATTTGATTTTGTAGAATTATTTTGATGAAAATTCTATTTTTAAGCCTTAAAAATCATTTTAAGGTTTAAAAATAGATATCTTCATTTTTAAACTTTGGAAAAATATTCCAATGATTCCTAAATGTTTAGGAAATAATTTAAAAAACTTAGTTTCATGATTTTTGGAGTTATATTTTGATTTTTAAAAATCATTTAAGTATTAACTCTAATGATGATCTTTAAAAATCAATTAAAGATATCAAATGATTTCCAAATCATTAAAAATTTTTATGGTGAATTTTCTGACTTATAAGCCTCAGTGGAGAACAAAAATCAAATGATTTTGATCTTTATATTCTACAAATTAAATGTTTGAAGCAAATTGATATTTGCTTGAAAGAATGATGTTTTTATTTTTAAAAATTATGAAATTATTTCCTAAGACTACTCTGGCCATAGGGAACTCATATGAATTTTTATAGAATTTTTTAAGCCACATAAAATTTTCTATAATTATTTGAATAGAAAATTAAGATCTCTGTCTAGAGGTCTCCTATGTCTTTGGAAAAATGTTCAAATTGTTCACCTAGACAGAGGCTACAACATAAAAAATTTGGGGTTAAGATGATAATTCAATATGAATGGAGAATTGAAAAACCACTAAACCTAATTTATTTTTTAAAAATAATTTATGCATCAAATTAATGTGAAAATAATTTCACATGAATCTCCTCTGTTCACTGAGCAAGAGAATATTTTTATTTTATTTTTGTGAATTTTCTATGCAAATATATGAATTTTTGAAGTTTAGGAGCCATTTTCTGATTTTATTAAATATCCTATTTATTTATT
>NW_018245118.1:269973-282762 GCF_001263595.1 Phalaenopsis equestris | reverse complement strand
CATTTTGAATGAGTCATAGACCAATGTATTGTGAAGATATGGTGTACCCTAGTTCCAAGTCAACACCCAGGGTCAATCCTAAGGCCAAGTAGCCCTATAGGAACTCTTCTTGAGCTTCCCCCATAATGATCTTACCTATCAAATATTAGAGGATAGGACCAATATGTGGAACTTCAAGTTGAGTAAAGAGAAGAGTTTTGAGTTTCTAATGATGAGGGTACCCTTTCTAGTTTTCTAAGACTAGTCTATAGGAAAATTCTATGGCTAGACCTAGGCTACTAAAGAAATTTCTAGACCTCAACCAAAAGTGAGGTCAACAGAGCTGAATATAAGTCATATCAACACCTTTCTTCTCAAGAACTCTTCAAAGGATATCTCTTGGGACTTTATTGTAAGCTTTTTCTAAATCAATAAAAATTAAATGTAGATTCAATTATCTCTGAACTTCTCCATCATACCTCTCAATAAATGTATAACTTCCATAGTAGACCTGTTCGGCATAAATCCAAATTGATTATGAGAAATATTTGTAATGTGTTTTAACCTATGTTCAATTACCTCTCCCATAACTTTAAAGTATGGCACATCACCTTAATTCCTCTATAAGTTGCACACTCTTGTGCATCCCCTTTAATCTTAAAAATGGGGACCAAAATACTCTTCCTCCACTCCTCAGACAACTTTTTGTTTTTAAAATAATATTAAAGAGTTCAGTAAGCCAAGAAACTCCCAAATCTCCTAAATATTTCCACACTTCAATTGGGATATCATCAGGTCTTACAGACTTTCCACCATTTGTTTTTTTTAAAACCTCATCAACTTCTTTTTTACTAATGCGACAGTAAAAATGAAACGTTTTATTGTTATTCATAATATTAAGATCACTAAGGTCGATCGTATTTTCGTAAACTTCATTAATAAGTTTATCAAAATAACTCACCCACCTATGTTGAATATCTTTTTCTAAGAAAACTAAGATTAATAAGTTTATCAAAATAACTCACCCACCTATGTTGAATATCTTTTTCTAAGAAAAGTACTTTTTGATTTTTCATCTTTAATACACTTTACTTGAGTTAAATCTTTACTTTTCTTTTCTCTTTGTTTAGCTAGTTTATACATATATTTTTCACCCTCCTTAGTATCTAATCTATTATAAAGATCATTAAAAACAAAATTTTTAGCGTCACAGATTGTTCTTTTAGACTCCCTGCGGGCCGTTTGACATTTTAAAAATTAATAAAACAAACTATGAATTGATTTAATTTATAGAATAATTATTTTAGAAATTTTATAGTGAAAAAATATATAAATAACTTAATATTAAATTTTTATTACATTTTAATAAATATAATTATTAAAAATTTTTAAAAATCAATAATTTTTGCGCATTAGTATAATTATAACTCAAGCTTGAGCATCATTTTACAAATTTAAACATTATTACTCTTAAGTTCTTATGAGCCATTAATATGCTTATCTTGATCAATCATGAGCTCTAAATTAAGTGCATAAGCGTCCACAAGAATCTTTAATTTGAACAATTAAGCAAGCTTAAAGTTTGTAAACAAAATTTGTTAGATTTATCAAAAAAAAGTATTTATTATCAACAAAATTGTGGAATCAATAATTTAACATTAAATTTTTTTGTAGTAAATTTTTTCTTAGGAAATTTGAGTTGATATGACAATAATGCATATAAGTGAATAAACATTCATATCACTATTTTGTTGAAACAATATACATAAAATGTTCTTTTAAAAAAATTTCATTAATAAAGGACCTTCTTATACTCATGGACTTTTTTTTGAAGTTAAACAACTCCCACTGACGACTTCCTCCGATGCGATCCCTTTGATGACTTCTCCTAATGAGTTGCCATCATTAACCCATCTCTCAATACATCGTCAATCCTGTCAATACCTTCCTATATCAGTTTCCCAACTCAACCTCTATTTATAGCAATCTCCTTACATATTGTTAGTTAAAGTGATCCTTAAGTGAGTTACAGTTGTGAGCCCTCTCTCGTTCACAAGCTGTCAGTCTTATCGAAGCCTTCTCATAACGAGTTGCTTACATAACTTCTTCTATTTTACACGAAAGCGGTCTACACCTTTTCCTGGAAAAGTAATATTGTGAGCCTCTCTTCTTCTGCACAATTCAACAATGAAATCGACCCCCTTTACACCCATGAACATCGCTTCTTCATATGCCATTACTCCAGTCAATGACAAACCCATGAGCATGCCTGAATTTTTTATGAACTAGGTTGTAACCCAAACTATAACTGAGCTTGAGCTGGTTTGGTATGCAAACGTGTTCATTACTTCAACTTAATAAAATAATTGGAAAATATGATAGATCACCTCTCACTAGAGCTAGTTTCATCTGAACAACTTCAAAAATATTTTTCAATGAAAATAAATAATCAATATTTCTTCGATTATGTGGATTATGAAATCAAAATTTTTTATTTTATATAAAAGATTTGATCTTTAATTCTATACTTTAAAGCGTTAAACTCGACATTATACGTGTGGGCAATGAATGATTGATTGCCCGCTGGAATTCTTCGTCGAATAGTGGAGTTTCGGTTCGCTCCTGTCGACCGGTCAACAAGTGCCGCTACTGGTTTTCTTCTTACAATGCCTTATTGCCCTTATTCTTGCCTTACCATCGAACGGTAAAACTCGCAATTTTCCTTATTCATACTTGCAAAGCCCGTTGCAGACATGGATTTGGGCCAGCAAGAATTCGAGCGCATCCTCCTTTTCGAGCACGCCCGCAAGAACGCCGAGGCCACCTATGCGAAGAATCCCCTAGATGTCGAAGTGAATCCCGAACCCGCTCTTCGTCTTTCTTTATCAGCTGCTTCTTGCTTCTTGCATCGTTTACATATCTGGCATTCTACCGGATTTGAAGTTCCTCGTCTTATTTTGCATTCTTATTTATTACTTTTTCTTTCCTTTAGAATCTCACAAATTGGGGAGGAGTGCTCTTGGAATTGTCGCAGTTCCAGAGTACTCGCTCAGATTCAATAAAGTTCGTCAAAGGTATTTGATTTTGTTGCTGATGATCTGCACATGAAGATCATTGACTTCAATTAAACAGTTTTATCATTGTTGGACGGGGCTAATTTGTACATTTCTCTTTTCTCTGCTGTATTGTGTTTTAGTTGCTGTTTCGAAGTTGGAGGAAGCTTTGGAGATTAATCCTAGGAAGCATGATGCCATTTGGACCTTAGGCAATGCACATACTTCCCTCGCATTGTACACAGAGGATCTTGAGGATGCAAAGCCATATTTTGCAAGGGCAACGCAGTGGTACCAGCAGGCATTAGATGAGGTATTTAAATCTACGTTGGTTTTCTTGATTAAATTTATAGGTTGGTCTCCTTTTTCGTGCAGAAGAATGTAAGTTGGCTTTTTGCAGGATCCTGGCAATCAGCTATACATGAACTCTTTGGAATTATCAAGGAAGGTGAGTTACCCGTTTGATGGTCCATTTACATACTTTATTTTCCATTAAAGAAGGCAGAAACATCTGATTTATTGATAGTTCTTCTAATGGATAGTTGCATTTGTTGAGGTGTTGTTTCTAATTTTTTAGATGTTCTTGAGCTATAACTTTTTTGTTTGGTTGACAAAATTCCCTCTCTTCTTATCTACATTAACAAATTTGAATATTGCAAAAGGACATTTTTATTGTATTTGTACTTGAAGTGCTGCAGTCCTCTTCTGTAAAATTGTCTAAATGCAATTAAGATATTTTAAGATAAATTGTTAAATTTTTCTTTTGTATTTCACATACTATGAGAATGAGTCTGTGTCGTATTAAAGCAACCTAAGCGTAACCTAACTAGACCCCTTATCATTATGGAAATCTAACTCTATGTAACTCATAGTCAATATTTTTAAAAGTGCGCTTTGAAGCATGCTTCACGAGCAAAACGGAGCAAAGCTTGTCATGCCTACTTGGCTTCATTGAGGCGTGCTTTGAAGCACTGAAGTTAATTTGCATGTTTTTTTACCAATTTTTAAGTTTTTAATTATTGCAACAAACAATTAGAAATTATTTGAAGTTTTTATTCACAAGTTTACACTCAATATTTGCCTTCAAGTTATGTGTTATACCACTTTTTTTCTATTATATATCAACTCTTAAGTCATTTTTTATATTTTATAATTGTTCATGAATAAATTTATAAACTATTAGTGTTGTATAGTTTATTAGTTCTATTTGATTAATAAAAATGCCGCTTTGCTCTTGGTTTTGTGCTTTGAGGCAAAATTAAAGCCTTGCGCATTGCATTACACTTTACGTTTTAATAACACTATTCAAAGTACATGCAGTTGGAGAAATATTGTTGTTATTTACTTCTTGGAGAAATTTACTTGAAAGTTTCTTTCAATCCAAATTACCTCATATATAAAAATATGAGTCATAACCCTTATAGTTATGACTCTTGCAGAGGTTCGGGTAACAGAGCTACTTTGACTTCCTATTTCCCAACACCTTCTTTGTTATTGATAATCTTAGAGCTTGTGTACTGATTTGTTGTAAAGCTTCATGGTGATGGTGTCTACTTTCCTTTGATTAGTTGTTTAAGGTTAATGATGCTACACTCTTAGCTAAATAGATTTGAAAATATTCATCGTTGCTAGTTTTAGGTTATAATAAGGAGATGATTGAGAATCGTAGATTCAAAGATGAATAAGTTTCGAATCCTATTTTCAGAATTAGACCCTTGTTCGAATGAGGTATGGACATCTATTTGGAGCTTCAAGTTCAATAATTAGTCGTTAAATTGGTTTAAAGAATCTTTGAATGATGTACAAACTTATGATAGAAGTTTCAAGCCTTGTTTGAACCTTATTTGTTTAAAATAAACTCTAACCCCTTGACTACTCGAGAAGTTGTGGTGAAACTAGTCGGTCGAATTACGCAAGTATACATGTCAAGTAATAATGCAGTTAAATAGTACCGTGTATTGATATCACAAGGAAAGTGTTAAGAATTTTTTTGGAGGGCGAATATCTAGTTTATTACACTTCTAAACTTAGTTTAGTGTGATCACAAACAAGCGGTTGTTTTCTAAAATTTACGCAAAAGCAAAAACAGAAGAAATAAGTTCGAAAAAGACAGAAAACTGCGGTAGATAAATCTTACTGTTCTTCAAGGTATGTGAGGCTCGCGCTCCTGTGATTTAGGTGATGTGGTGGTTTGTTATTAGATTTTCCTTTACGTGATAGTTATCAACAGGGATAGAAAGCCTGTCTTATGCCTATGCCTAGATAAAAAGAAGGCTAAAATCTATAAAGTTGAGGCTCCCTCAATCCCCATGGCATCCCGCAGATTTGTTCCGATTCCTTTCTAGGTTGCAAAGCCTGGATTAAATATGTCTATTATTACCCGGATTTTATGGTTAACTATTTCGTTCTTCTGCGCAATGGACAGAAGTCACAAATTATGAAATATGTTATTAACTTAAATTGTCAGATAAGGAGTAAATGCAATTCTATGGTTAACACAATAACAAAAAAAATCCCTTATTCCTCAGGACAACGATACAAGAAAAAAATCATCCCAAAAAATGATAAAAATCATATACCTTTGTTGGAAAAAATGCAGGAAAAATATTCCATTGAAAGCATCATTGTAATTACAACTAAAAAGTAAAAAATTACAAAACAATTTGTTACCTCTTCCACAATAGCCAACTCCTCTCTCATACAATAGACCTCTTAGAATAGTAAGAAAATACAAAATAAGAGGTAGAAACATTCTTAGCATCTCAAATCGTCTCCAGTTCTCTCCCCCTAAGGAACGTTTATATAGCTTAATTCATGAAGTAGGTAAGAAAATTTCTCACAAAAATAATTTCTAGATCAGGCGGCATGGTCACGATCGATAGCGACGTGGTCATGCCGTCTTTTTGCAAATCTGACGTGGTCACGCTGGAATGTGGTATGGTCACGCTGGTGACGATAGCTTGACATGGTTAAGCCTCTTCCAGGCGTGGGCATGTCGTTTTAGGCAGCTTTTGCGCTAGTTTTTCTTATTTCAAAATGCATGTATTTGACACCTATATCCCGCACAACATCAATAATACCTTTCACAAGTGTAATACCATGATAAATTAGTAAAAATAATAGATAAAATATAGGGTAAGAAATAAGTGAAATTACGTGAAATTGATTCATGTCAATACTTCCAAATTTATCTCATTACTTCCTCTCAAGTAATCTCTTAACTCAGTTGAGGATTCATGAGAAAATATATACTTCTAAACTGTTTAGTTTGTTTATCGAAGTCAAATAAAAATGTTTAAATGTCATTTTAGGTCAGTTATTTTTAATGATTAATAACTGAATCTTTTCCTTAATTTTCTTTGTTCTGCCCTTAGTAAATCCCAAGGATACTTAGGATGGTAGTGATTAAAATATCTTCACTAATCTTGAATAGTTCTAAAACAATCTCAGTAGAATCAACCAATTTAATCTTCACTTTTTCCTTGAGGATAACCTCAAAGGAGTTTTATTAAAGAATCATGAGAAAGCTTTATTATTTTAGTTAGTAGCCTCCCTTCTGATTTTTTTTTAATTAGTTGTGCCAACCTCACCCTTCTTTTTCGGGTTTTTTATTTTTTATTTTTAACTTTGTTTTTTTTTCTTTTTTTCTTTTTTCTCATTTTCTTTTTTATTTGCTTTTTCTTTTTCTTCTAAGAATCATTATATATGGTTGACAATATTTTTCTTCTTCTTTTTTAAGTATGAAGATGGATAGTGTTTCTTAAGCAATAAACCTCAAAAAATGATTATTTAACATCACACCTTTTTGTTATTCTTCCATTTAAAAATTAAGATAATATTAAATTGGCTAAAAAAAAACTGAAGAACACTTAAAACATCTTTGACACGCTCCTCAATATTATAATTACACTTTTTAATTATCATGAGTTTTCTTTAGGTACAATTAAAAGTTATTAAGTTCTGAAATCTCATTATTAAAACATTAAGGTTAATCATTCCTAAATGACCTAGCATGAGTTAGTTTATTAATTTTTAACCATTTACCTAGTTATGTGAACTACTTTCAGATTTGTAAAAACATACATATTATCCCCCAAACTTATTTTTTTTCAAGACATGAGGGACTTGTAGTAGCAATAGACGGGTTAAAATGGGTAAGCGCTAGGAAAAGAAAGTATATGCTAGAGTAGTTACATGAATTTCATAAAACCTGGCACAAGAAATCAACATTGATGAAACATAGCATTGTATCATCTAGAAAAAGAAAGCATCGCAGAACAAAAACCTCACTACATATAAGGATCAAAACATATACTATATAACATTCCATAAGCAATCAACAAGGAGAACAACACAAAACAAAACTCAAACACTGCAACATACAAAGAACAACGTAGTAGCCCCTCCAAGAAAATAAGTCATGTAAGATTGATACACCGAAAATATACGCATTTTTAGACCCATTTTGTATACCTTTTTTTTGTGATATTGCATCTTAATGGAAGATATTTTGATTTTTTCTTACATGTTGATTTTTAAGATGTAAAGCAAAAAGGAAGCAAAAAAGATGAAATTTGGAGTCAAAATTATGTTTTTGAAGAAATATTCAGCGCCGACCACACCAATGGCAGCGCCAACCGCAAAGAACAACTGAAATTTTTACTCAGTGCCGATGGCGTCAGACTAGTGTCGACGGCGCCAAAGGCAGTTCAGCCCCCATTTCTAGACAGCCCCCATTTCTAGAATAGCCCCCATTTCTAGAATGTTCAATGTATTTGGACGATTTTTTAAGAGTTTTTGGAGGCACCTCTTGGAGAATTAACCTTGAGTTTTATTTGGGGCTGAAATACATAAAAAAAAGTGACTCCTTTTTGCTCCAAAACGTTCCACCACACTCCGTTTTTCGTCATTCTTCATAATCCATTTTCATTCCACCATCATATTGGAGTCTATTAGTGATTTTTCTTATATAGTTTAGAGTTCATGTGGTGAGATTTAGTGTGAAACTTTCTGTAAGAGTGTTGGAGAAGGAGAAAAGTGAGAGATATTCTTCCTGCATTTATAAGGCTACAAGGGATTTTCTTTGAGAAAGAGTTTCAGATATGTTTTGTTTGTTTATTAGTATTGTATGAATTTTCTTTTATATATGAAATTTGTATTTTGTTGTGTCTTTCTCATAAAGTTTGAGTAGTTCTCTCCATCTTTCTCCCTACTCTGAGATATGGTGAAATGAAGAGATAATATTATGTACCAATATTAAAATATAAAATAAATTATGATGATTTTTCAATTCTAAACTTAATTAAAATTTTGAATCTGGCCAATTGAATTGTTAAAATATGTTGTGAAACATATGATCCGGGTAATGGAGTATGAGTTTTTCAACAGAATGAGGATCACATTTGATTTTATAGAAGAGAAATTCGTTTATGGAATTAAGTGCAAATAAATAAGGAAATATTCTTTGTTGGGTGTAGAATTGGAGAATCTTTAGGGTGAAAGACTAAAATCCTCAATTCAGTCTTGTGTTTAAAACTAAAGCGAGAGTTAGCCTTCAGGTGAAGGAAAATGGGAGCTCTGGAGTGGGAGCCGGTATCCTCCTAACCTAGCCATGGATTTAGGGACTAAACCTAGGATTAGCCAATGATTTTCTATGGACTGTATCAGTGTAGAAAATTATAATTGATCCTATTTAGCACAATACAGATTATAAACATTTATCTCATCTCATTTCACCAGAACCTCATTGTAGTGGGAAATATGTTTTTTCATATAAAAAATCTTCATTACATAAACATAGTTACTAGATTAGTATTTGCTTTTTAAACTTTACATTTCTGTTTTCGCTAATAGTTAAGTACTTTAGTTTTGATAACATCTCAACATTCGAAATTAGTGATAGTGATTTTCTTTGATTTTCTGTAAATTTCCTAATAAAACTTATCATTGTCAATTTACACCTTTCCTGTGGAATCGATATTCGGGGTTTAAATAGAAAGTCCTTTATTACTTGATAGCGATATGTATACATACGTAAAATCTCATTATTAATTGCCTATAATTATATATATTTTACACAACTTACTTTTCTTATAAGGATCAAGTTTTGGCGCTATAGTGGTGTCAACTTCATAAATCCTTACAAATAAAAAAATCGAGATCAAGTTTTTGTCGTCGTTGCGTGGGGAAGGTAATGATTAAATTTAAGTAAATTAAATAGTTTTGATAAATTAGGAAAGCTAGAGATAATATATATACTATAAAAATATATAAAAATAAAAAAAATAAAAAATCCAAAAAAAAAATTATTTAAGAGTATTTTTTATTTTGTTACAGTTCCATCTCAAATTTTTTATACTTTTTCAAAATATTTTTTATTTAAGGATATATAATATGTAAACAAAATAGTAATATATAGACATATATAATTTAAATATTTTTTATATTTAAATTTAATTATTGGATTTTTAATAATTAAATTTTAAAATATCTGTAAGATGTAATATCATTTCTAAATTATCAATATAATATATTTTATTTGTGATTTTTCTACAATAGATTAATAGGTTCACAAATGTCAAAACCTTTTGATGAAGCATATTTTTTAATTGAAAAAAATAGCTACTAATAATTTTCAATGACTCTCTGAAAGGATAAATTCTAAGAGGGTAGCCAGTATCCATGATTCTGATGCAATGTCTATTTTGACATCTCAAATTGCTGCTATTTCTAAAAAAATTGATCAAATAGGAGTGAACTATTCTCAAATACTCTCAATATAATGGGAATGAATTATTCTCAAGTACCCCCAGTATTAGAGGAGAATTCACTAGGACAGATTATTGATACTCAATCATCTTATGAAAATTTAAACGCTATAAATAATCGAAATAACAATCTCTATTCTAACTATTTTAACTCTAGATGGAAAAATTACCCTAATTTTAGTTGGAATAATTATAATAATCTAGTGAATCCATCCGAAAATCTGAACAATCAAGGAAATCCTAATTTTCAATCTTATTATCCTACAGAATTTAACTCCAATCCTAACCCACAAGTTAAGGAAAAGAAGTTGACGTTGGAATAAGTGATGTTGAATATGAAAAATCAAATACAAAATCAAGGGGCTGCTATTAGAAATATTAAAAATCAATTAAGACATATTGCTACTGCATTTAGTAATAGACTTGGAATTCTTCTGAGTACTGTGAAAATTAATTCAAAAAATCAAAATAAAGAGCAAATTAAAGCTATTCAATTACGAAGTGGAAAAGAAGTTGGAAAAGAAGTTGGAAAAGAAGTTGAAACAAGGATCCAAAGAGAAAATGAAGTTGATGAAGAGAAGGAAGAAATGAAAAATAATCAACATGATAATGAATATACACAGGTTCCTTTAGAAAAACTATTACCTCTGTTTCCTCAAAGACTGAAGCAGAAAAATAAAGATAAACAATTTACAAATTTTTGAAAATCCTTAAGAAGTTAAGGATAAATATTCATTTTTTTGAAGCTTTGGAACAAATGCCAAGTTATGTGAAATTTATGAAGGATGTACTAAATAAGAAAAAGAAGTTTACAAATCATGAGACCGTTGCACTTTGTGAAGACTATAGTGCTATTATTCAGAAAAACCTTTTTGAAAAATTAAAAGATCCTGAAAAATTAAAAGATCCTCGTAGTTTTACTATACCTTGTGCAATTTGTGAAAAGTTTTATGAAAAATCTTTATGTAATTTAAGAGCAAGTATCAATCTTATGCTCTTATCGATCATTAAATGTTTAGATTTGGGAGAAATTTCTCCTACTACTGTAACGCTTCAGTTAGCTGATCGATCAATAACTTATCCAAAAGGAGTTATAGAGGATGTACTAGTAAAAGTGAATAAATTTATTTTCCTTGTAGACTTTATAGTATTGGATATGGAGGAAGATAAAGAGATTCCTATTATTTTAGAGAGACAATTTCCTGCAACAGGAAGAACTGTAATAAATATGCAAAAAGGTGAATTAATAATGAGAGTTAATGATCAAGAAACAAAATTTAATATAACAAATGCTATGAAATATCCTGCAATAGAAAAATATAATGAATGTTTCAGGATGAAAGCAGCTGATTATCTGAGTAATGAACAATTTTAAAATGAGTGTGAAGATAAATTAAAGCAAAGAAAAAATTTTTGTTAATGAAGATGAAATAAAAGGAGAAGATTTAGATTATATTCAGGATAAATTTGAAACGTTTGACTTGTTTGAAAACGATAGTAAAAATCTTATTCCTTCAATTATTAAATCACCTGAACTTGAATTAAAGATATTACTTGCCCATTTAAAGTATGTATTTTTAGGAGAGTCATCTACATTGCCTGTATTATATCTTCTAAGTTAACTGAAATTCAAGAACAAAAATTGATAGAAATGTTGAACAAGTATGAAAAGGCTTTTAGATGGACTTTAGTAGATATTAAAGAAATTAGTCCTTCAATTTGTATGCATAGAATTTTATTAGATGAACAATATGAACCTAAAGCTGATCCTTAGAGAAGATTAAATCCAATAATGAAAGAAGTTGTTAAAAAAGATATTTTAAAATGGGTATATGCTGGAATTATATATCATATTTTAGATAGTGCTTGGGTAAGCCCAATTCACTGTGTTCCGACGAAATGAGTGACTATTGAAGAAAATGAGAAAAATGAATTAATACCAATAAGACAAGTTATTCGTTGACGAATTTGTATTAAGTACAAAAAATTAAATATGACCATCAGAAAAGATCACTTTTCTTTACCCTTTCTAGACTAAATGTTAGATAGATTGACTGGAAATAAATATTATTGTTTTTTAGATAGATATACCGGTTATCATCAAATTTCAATTGTTCTAGAGGAACAGGAGAAAATAACATTTACAAGCCCATACGAAAATTTCGTACAAATATTATTGCTTTTCGTAGAATGTCTTTTAGACTATGCAATTCACCTGCAACATTTCAAAGATGCATGATATCAATTTTTAGCAATTTTATAGAACATGAAATGAAAGTGTTTATGGATGATTTCCTATATTTGAGACTTCGTTTGAGTTATGTCTTAATAATTTAGAAAAAAAAATCTGGAAGTATGTGAAAAAGTCAACGTAGTATTAAATTGGCGGACTTTGATGAGGAATGCATATAATATAAGGATTAAAATAGAAAAATTAACTAATTTTGCAAATGAAATTTTAGAGAATTTTTCTGATGAACAGTTATATAGTATTGATGAAATGGATGTGGTATGTATCCTGATATAGTGAATTATATTGTAAGTGATATTCTACCACCTGATATAAAAAACCAATAATTAAAGAAGGTTATATATGATTCAAAAGACTATTTTTTGGATGACCCATATTTATATAAAAAATGTAAAGATCTAATTATTATAATTTGTGTGCCTTATGAAGAAACTCAACAGATAATTGAAAGATGTCATGATTCTGAAATTGGAGGACATTTTAGAACAAATAGAACTGCATATAAGATTTTGCAAGCTGAATTTTATTGGTATACTATTTTTAAAGATGTTAATGTATATATTAAAATGTGCGTTAGATGTCAATGAGTAGGAAATATTTATAAAAAAATGAAATGCCTCTAAATTACACATTGGAAGTTGAAATGTTTGATGTGTGGGAATTAGATTTTATGGGACCATTTATGCCTTCATTTGAAAACTTATATATATTACTTGTTGTTAATTATATGTCCAAATGG
>NW_018245118.1:248793-269561 GCF_001263595.1 Phalaenopsis equestris | reverse complement strand
AGAAATGAAGCATATGATAATGCAAAAATCTATAAAGAGAAAATGAAAATATGGCATGATCAAAAGATTATTAAAAAGAAGTTTAAACTTGGACAAGAAGTTCTATTATACAATACAAGATTGAGATTGTTTCCAGGAAAACTGAAATCCAGATGGTTATGACCATTTAAAGTGATTAAAGTCTATTATTATGGAACTGTTGTTATTAAAGATTCTAACACTGGAAATATATTTAAAGTTAATGAGCATCGTTTGAAACATTATTATGAAGGGCACGTACCTCAATTAAAGAAGTTTTAATGTTAAGTCAACCCAACTAAACAAATGGTGTGTCGGGCTGATAACGTTAAACCAAGCGCTTTGTGGGAGATAACCTATACACATGTCTATATATTACTATTTTTTTTATAAGTGTCATATATTAGTAGATAATAATCCTACACAATTGCATTTATTATAAGTTAAGTCAAATATTGGTATTGGAGAAAAAGTTGGAATTAAATTGAATGAAAAATGAAAGTCACAAAATTTTGGCCACTGGCGCTGACGGCGCCCAAGAAAACGGACCTCAGTGTCGGCAACGCCAATTAGGAGTGCCGACAGCGAGGTGCCGAGAGCGCCGAGAGTGGTTTGACGGTTCAAACAACTTTTGGCGGACTTTGGCGGAATTTCGCTCCATAATAACCGTCGGGAGGTGTTTTTAAAATCTTAAGAACTTCCTATGACGCCTAGAAACTTCTTATTTTCGGATTTCATGGCTTCTAATTCCAGAAATACTTCAAGGTATGAAGTTTTTAATAGATGAAAGTTCATTAGTTTCGACGCACAGAGATTATACAATAAAGTTATTATGAAGTTATTATGAAGAAGAATTATGAAGAAGAGATTTCAAGGAGAGAGGATTTGTTAATCATGGATTGATCAATCCAAGTGCTCCGGTTGACAAGGTCATTTTGCAAAGGCAATGAGAAGTAGTTCTGTGTTACACTACCACTGTACTTGTTATGCCTGTAGTGAAAAAGTTTTATGTAAATCTACATGGAATTACCTAAGGACTTGCCTTCGTATGAGGTAATTCGTTCGAGGTAAGGCTCGTTCGTGGTAAGGCTGTATCATTTACTCCTGCGAGGATTAATGAATTGTATATGATAGAAAATGTTTCAATCTGTCATTATACAAATTTCTTTCCTACGCGAGATTTGCTGCAAAATGTGTATAATCTTCTGACAGATGAAAGTGATATGTGGGAGATACGAGATGAAGGATATGTTAGTTTCTCCACTTCATTACTTAATCCAATTTCGAAGCAATGACGTTTCTTATTGCCAAAGAATATGCTATTTTAAATTACTGCATTCAAATGGAAAAACCCATTGATATAGGGTCTATTATATTTAAATCTATTATGGGTATCCTTACTAATGAAATATTTAAATGACTTGGGCATCCATCTACCATCTTTTTGATTTGCTGTCAATTTATGGACTTGGGCATCCTTTGGCATCCTTTTATAATTTTTCTGATTTGCAGTCAATCCCAAGTGCCATATGAAAGTTGGGAAAAAGTTTTACTACCATGAAAGCCAATGATCCTTATTGATGATCGGTATGTTGGTAATGGAAATGAAGCACTAAATGCTATTATGGATCAGTCTTCACATGCTTCAACTTCATTAATACCACCAACAGTAGGAAGTCACTTGCTTTGGAGAAGAAATTAAAGAAAATTGAAAGGGAACTTCAGAGTATTATGAATGCAGTGGGAGATCTTAAGTACCTTTTTGATCACCTTGATTGGAGAATGAATACTAAACCAAAATTAATTAGATGAATACTTCTATTGCAAGAGTTTGGTTTTACTGTGATTGATAGAAAGGAAAATGATAATCAAATAGTTGATCATTTGTCTATATAGAAATAGAAATATTAACTAATTTTGCATATAAAATTTTAGAAAATTTCTCTAATGAACAATTATATAGTATTGATGAAATGGATGTACTATGGTATATTGATATAGTGAATTATATTGTAAGTGATATTTTACCACTTTATATGAAAATCCCACAATTAAATTAATTTATATATGATTCAAAAGATTATTTTTGGGATGACCCATATTTATATAAACAATGTAAATATCTAATTGTTAGAAGATGTGTGTTAGAAGATGTGTGTCTTATGAAGAAACTCAACACATAATTGAAAGATGTCATGATTCTGAATTTAGAGGACATTTTGGAATAAATAGCACTGCATATAAGATTTTGCAAGCAGGATTTTATTTGTCTACTATTTTTAAAGCTACTATTTTTAAATTTTTAAAGATGTTAACGAATATATTAAAATGTGCGATAGATGTCAACGAGTAGGAAATATTTCTAAAAGAAATGAAATGTTTCTAAATTACACATTAGAAGTTGAAATTTTTGATAAAGGGGGGTCTAGATTTTATGAGACCATTTATGCCTTCATTTGGAAACTTATATAAATTACTTGCTGTTGATTATATGTTCAAATGGATTGAAGTTTTTTTTGTACCCAGATGTGATGCTTGAATTATTTCTAAATTTTTAATTAAAAATATTTTTACAAAATATGAAATGCCGAGAGTAATTATTACTGATGGAAGATCTCATTTTAGGAATAAGAGAATCGAAAAATTAATTAGGAAATATGATATTATGCATATATTTTATACTGCTTATCATCCTCAGACTAGCGGTTTAGCAGAGATATCAAATCGTGAAATTAAACGTATTTTAGAAAAAATTGTAAATCCTTATATTTTCTGACGGATGAAAGTGATATGTGGGAAGTACAAGATAAATGATATATTAGTTTTCCTGCTTGATCACTTAATCCAATTTCGAAGCAGTGATATTTCTTTATTTGTGCAAAATTACTCTCTACTATAAAGATTAGTAGAGTCACCAAGGAAAGTACTATTTTAAACTACTGTATTCAAATGGAAAAACCTATTGATATAGGATTAATCATATTTAAATCTGTTATGGGTATCATTATGAATGGGTCAATTTATAGTCTTAGGCATCATTCTACAATTTTTCTAATTTGCAGTTAATCCCAAGTGCCATGTGAAAGTTGGGAAAAAGTTTTACTACCATGACCATGGGAGCCTATGATCTAGCCTATGATCTCTATTGATGATCAGTATGTCGGTAATGGAAATGAAGCACTAAATGCTATTATGGATCATTCTTTACATGCTTCAACTCCATTAATACCACAAACAGTGGAAGTTCATTTGCTTTGGAGAAGAAATTGGGGAAAATTGAAAAGGAACTTCAGTGTATTATGAATGCAGTGGGAGATCTTACGTACCTTTTTGATCACCTTGATTGGAGAATGAAAGAAAATTTTGATCATATTGGAACTTTTGAAGCAGGAATAGTTCGGATGTTTAAAGAAAATGGGTGGATCAAAGAAAATTCGACAGATCAATTCCCGTACTGATTCTTCTACAACCTATATGTTCATTACCAATCTATGGGAGTTATTAAAGGAGGTGAAAGCACTGAAGATGTAGCGGAATGACTGAAGACATTGGATACTCTACATGCTTAAGAATATTTATGTATTTGATATAATTGTGTGGATTTGATTTGATTTGGTCTGGTTTGTTTTTGGTTTAGAATTCTGAACTTTGATTATGTGTATAGTTTTGTGTCAGCGTTTAGTGTTGTGGTTTGATTTCGACGCTGATTTATAATTAGTTTGCTTAATAGGTGTGAATGTGTGATTTGTGAAATGTGTTTGTAAAAAAGTGTATTTTCATATATAAAAGTTAATTTATTGTTGTTTGTGAAAATGATTGTTTGTGAAATGTTTATTTGTGAATTATTGTTAGATAAACATTTGTGTTTAAAAATACTAAAAAAATTTTGGAGTAAATTAAAAGGAAATTGAAAATTAAAAAAAAAATCAAAATATTGAATTTCGGGCCTTTAGCGCTGACGGCGCCGGCATGGGCGCCGACGACGCCGGCATGGGCGCCGACGACGCCTTCGTCCGAGAGCAGTAAACCCCTTTAATTTGCGATTTTCACCACAAAACCTTCATTTTTACCCCTAAAGTCACCTTCAACCTTCGGTTTTCACATCTAGGGCTTGATTTTAGGTGGATTTGAGGTTATTTAGAGGGAAGGGAACTTCAGATTTCATTTTCTTTAGGTAAGAGCTACAATTTAAAGTAATAATTTTTTATTTTCACCAAAGATTTTTCTCGCATTGCCTAAATCCGAAAGTAATTTTTTTTTAGAGATTTTGAGAAAATGCTTTGGTGAAAAATTTTTACTTAGTGGATTTAAGTTTAAAGTGCTTTACATTTTATTTTCAAAATTTTGGAATTTATTCAGATTTTTATCAAATTTTTCTAGATTTCCTATGGCACCTAGATCGAGCAAAAGAAAAATATAATATGACGAGCAAAAGTTTGTTAGCTTTAAAGCTAGTGCTCGATTTCATAGTGTTCGAGAAAATAAGAAGTGATTCCAGATCGAGGTTTCAAAATCCCGGGAGAAGAAGTTGAACGATTAATTATCGCTCGGCAATGGGAAAACTTCTGCTATTTTACTGCCGGTGCGATAACTGAGATAGTTCCAAGTTTCCGGAGGCTTTTGATGATTTAGTTTTTGTTCGAGAAAAAAGGGTGGAGTTTACTCCAAGAAAAATAAATGAGTTTTATCACTTAGAAGATGTTTATAGATGTCAGTATCAGTCATTCTCTGCCACAAATGAGGCCTTAGATGAGGTTATTTCTTTTATGACTAGTGAGAAAGGGCCTTGAAAAGTAAAGAATGGAGTTAAAGTCAACTTTTCCCTTTCTATGTTAAATGTAGGCTTGGCATTATTTTATTTCTGGGAGGATGATTCCAACAAACCATCATGGTGAAGTGACCAAGGATAGAACAATCCTGAACTACTGTATTCAGCAAGTGATGGATATAAATGTAGGCTGTATCATTTATATAAACACTCAATCTATTGATCTGGGAGAGACCACTGGTGGATTGACACACCCTGCTCTCATTTATACACTTTGTGAGTATGCAAGAGTTGATTTCAGACCTGATGAGGAGAGGATTGAGCCTCAGAGACCGATTGGGCCTGCAAACATTAAGACTTATAAGTCCCATGTTGATTGGAGATCTGAAAATTAGGCCAAAGATATTCTTTCTACTTCTAGGACCCCTACTTTTAGTGAGCCTACTTCAAATGACCCCACTAACAGAGAGTTATTGGACCAGATGATGATTCAGCTGAGAGATATTTTGAGGATGGATCATAGGATGCAGGACATGGAGGCCAGAAATGCTCATACAAATGATCTGATTCGCCAGAAATTTGAATATGATTTAGCTTATGCTGATGCTTTAGTGAAATACCTGAGGGGTGATCATACAATTCAGTTCCTTATTCACCCTGTTTATACTCCATATCAGCAGCAGAAAGATGTTAATGATGAAGAAGATGATGACTCGTGATTTTTTTGTTTGTTTATTTGTTTGTGTTGTTCTTTGTTATTGTATATTGTTGAGACTCTGTTGTTATGTTGTAATGTGAAACTGTAATATATAAAACTGTTTTCATTTTTAGAATTTAGTTTAATTCAGTTGTTAGTTTCAGCACTTTGTTATATGTATTGTAATTAACTCTTTTTCAGCAAATTATATTTATATTATATACAATTTAATGTTTTAAGCATTGTAATTTTTCATATTAGTACCTGCAATATTTAAGAATTTATTTGTAAAAATCAGAATTTTCAATGGGTATGAATTTTCTTTATGTATTTAATGTTTTCTTTCACTCTTTTATTTTTAAAGTTCTTCATGTAAATCTTTTAAAAAGAAATTAAGTTTGAGGTGTTGAGAGGGGTGGGGGGGGGGGGAAATTATTTAAAAAAAAAGAAGAGAAAACTTAATTATATTTGTCCTTACTTAACTATATTTTCAAAAATTTTAAATTTAATATGACTTTTGATATTAGGAGTTAACTTTAGATAACTATATTTATGTTTCTAAATGTATAGTAAATTTAAGTAAAAAAAAATTTAATAATAAAGGTTAATTCTAGAGACTAAGATATTTGGTAAAAAAAAATAAAACTATGTTTTTCAATTTTTCCATTTTAAGTAAAAGAATTTGTATTTTTGAAGTATTAAAAATCTTAAAAGATTCATGTAAAAAGAAAAAAATTAAACTTTATGTAATTTTTAAGTTAATATAAATTTGTTAAGTGAAAAAATGTAAAAAGTTTTTAACTTTAAGAAAAGGATAGTAAAGTTCAAAATCATTAAAGACTATCCAGATATAGTAATCTTCATATACATAAAAAAAAAATATGGGATTAAAAATGATCCTGAAAAGTAAAAAAAAAAAAAAAGATATGGGGAGAAGCTTGAGAAGATGCCTAGTTAACAATTAGTTTCACTTAAATCAAATTAAGGAAAAACACTTGGACACATTTTCTAAACTTTTTATTTGAATATTAACTTAATTATTAGTAAAGTTTTATGAATTTCTTTTTCATATGAATTTTCTAAGTGACTTTATTATGACAAATTGCAATTTTTCTTGAAGGAAATAGAGGATCATAAATCTTAGACTTAATTACTGAGTATTCTTGCACCTTTAATATTAATTGGAGTTATTTTGAATTTTTCTTAAGTTATACTATTATGTATAGAGAATTTAAAAATGAAAATCTAGAAGTTAAATTCTTTATCATAAGTCATATTTTTATGTAGTAGAGGAGTTACTTGAGGACAAGTAATATGTAAGTATGGGGGATTTTGATACACTAAAAATTTATGCATTTTTAGACCCATATTTTATACTTATTTTTAATGATATTGCACCTTAATGAAAGGTATTTTGATGTTTTCTTGCAAGTTGTTGATTTTTAAGACTTAAAGCAAAAAAAAAAAACAAAAAAGATGAAATTTGGAGTCACAATGACATTTTTGAAGAAGTACTCAGCACCGACGACGCAGAACAACAAAGCAGCTGAAATTTTTACTCAGCGCTGATGACGCCAAACTAGCGTCGACGGCGCCAAAGGCGGTGCAGCCCCCCCCTTCCTGCGGGGTTTCTAGTATGTTCGATGTATTTGGATGATTTTTGAAGAGTTTTTGGAGGCACCTCTTAGAGAACCGACCTTAGGCTTTATTTGGGGCAGAAATTCATCAGAAAAGTGACTCTTTTTTGCTCCAAAACATTCCACCACGCTCCATTTTTCGCCATTCTTCATAATCCATTTTCATTCCACCAGCATATTGGAGTCCATTAGTGATTTTGCTTATATAGATAGTTTTGAGTTCTCTTTTATAGTTTAGAGTTTGTGTCGTGAGATTTAGTGTGAAACTTTCTGTGGAGAAGGAGGAGAAGGATAAAAGTGAGAGATATCTTCTTCCTACATTTCTAAAAAAAGGCTACAAGGGATTTGCTTTGAGAAAGAGTCAGATAAGTTTTGTTTGTTTATTAGTATTTTATAAACTTTCTTTTATTTATGAAATTTGTGTTTTGTTGTGTCTTTCTCATGAAGTTTGAGTATGAAGTTTTCTCATGAAGTTTGAGTAGTTCCCTCTATCTTTCTCCCTGCTCTGAGATATGGTGAAATGAAGAGATAATATTATGTGTCAATATTAAAATATAAAATAAATTGGGATGATTTTTCAAATCCAAATTTAATTTACATTTCGATCTGGTCAATTGAATTTTTAAAATATATTGTGAAACATATGATCCGGGAAATGGAGTATGAGTTCTACAACAGAGTGAGGATCACATTTGATTTCATGCAGGAGAAATTTGTTCATGGAAATAAGTGCAAATAAATAGGAAAATATTCTATGTTGGTGTAGAATTGGAGAATCTCTAGGGTGACAGACTAAAATCATCAATTTGGTCTTAGTGTTTAAAAACTAAAGCGAGAGTTAGCCTTCAGGTGAAGAGAATTTAGAGCTCTGGAGTGGGAGCTGGTATCCTCCTAGCCTAACCACGGATTTAGGGACTAAACCTAGGATTAGCGAATGGTTTTCTATGCACTGTATCAGGGTAGAGAATTATAATTGTTTCTATTTAACACAATACATATTATAAACATTTATCTCATCTCATTTCGCCAGAACCTCATTGTAGTGAGAATTATATTTTTTCACATAAGAAATCTTCATTACATAAACATAATTAGCATATTAGTATTTAATTTTTAAACTTTGCATTTCTGTTTTGCTAATAATTAAGTACTTTAGTTTTGATAACATCTCAATATTCAAAATTAGTGACAGTGATTTCGTTTGATTTTCTGTAAATTTCCCCGTGGGATTGATATTCGGGGCTTAAATAGAAAATTCTTTATTATTTGATAACGATATGTATATTTGTGTAGAATCTCATTATTAATTTTCTATAATTATATATATTTTACACAACTTTCTTTTCATATAAGGATCAAGTTTTTGATGTTGTAGTGGTGTCAACTTCATAAATCCTTACGTACAAAAAAAATTAGGATCAAAGATCACCAGGAATAACAATACACTAAAACACGATACAACACACTGTAGAATGGAGGGGGTCGCCCAAGCCACTGACACGACCACCCGGACTACACTCCACAGACAAAAAGAATTGCAAACACACAACTGGGTGCAAGCACACAACAATGCGGGAGTGGCCTAATCACTATCGATCTCCTTCATGTCATCATCCTTCAGAACATAGTGCTCGAAAGGTTGCACATTAGGAAATGTCACTAAAGGGAGTGATCTCTGCACCTCTTGAATGCAATGATGAATGTACTCGTACTGTCGTTGGTGCTGACCTAAATAATGCTACGTCTGCATGTGTAGTCATGGATCTCCAAAGTCATCTATTCCAAACACCTAATCACCTTGACATTTGAAGGTTTTGGCTGTGTTGCTCCGTAATGCCGCGAGGATCTTTCTCCCCTCTTCCTGATGAACCCTGAGCAGAGCTAACAAAAGAAAAGAAAGTCCTGGTGATCGTCTTTTGCAGCGCAAGTAACTTTTCTACACTCCCTCCAACAACCCTTTCTTTATAGCATAAGACAAAAATCAATGAGGTGTGTCCTAATCCTACAGTGGCCTGGCCACTGAAAATGTGCATAATAGACTGGTGGAGTACTATTCTTACATTTATCGACCTACCCATATGGATACAGAAATTTAGAATCGCTCTATCCCTAGTAACGGTAATAAGACTAGCGGTGAGAAGAAGACGGACCTCAATGAAATAGTGCCCAGGAACGAGAGAAAAGATTCAAATAGGTCAAAGGGAAGTTCACAAGAGCCTCTCCCTCATCTTCATTGCAAACCTTCTACTAACTGGTGCTGTCAGTCAGGAAGGCAATAATCTCCTGATAGCAGGAGTAAGAAAGCGCTCAAAATCACACTGGGGCATGTCGGGGAGGCTTAATAGGTTGTTGATTGTGGATGGGTCAAATGAAACAAATTTCCCCGCACGAATGCTTATTTGTCCACAAATTCTTTCGCATTTGTGTAGAATTCACGGACTAATAGGGACAACAATGGGGGCAATAAGGCAACACAGACCCTCCACTCACACCTCTCAACTTCAACAGCAATCCTCTCTTCGGACATTTGAAATATCCGTTTCAGAATCAGTTTATTCCACACCAAAATGTTTTTATACATTTTTGAGGCCGCATAGCTCATGAATTTGATCCGATCAAAGCTGGATACCCTTTTCCTCTTGTTCGGTGTCATGAATCGTGAAAATGCCGACACAAACAAGGTGAAAAAGAAATCAAAGTGTGGCGATAGGGAACAAAAAAATTTTCGACCAATAACAAGATGGGGAAGATGGAAAAAAATGCTTATAAGCAAGAATGTGGTGTGGTTCCAAAGAGGTGCAAAATCTAAAAAACTTGACGCAAAAACAAATCTAACGGTAGGAACTTGCCAAATCCTAAAGAATCTTGCCCGATCTACTTGCCACTTGTCGAATCTGGCATAGGAAGCCTATCTCCGGCGACCTAAGGTGCTAAGGAGTTGCTGTGAGGGTGTTCGGGAGAAGAAATGTTGGGAAATGAGGTGTAAAGGGCCAGTTAGGAGGATTAAATGCTCAATGACGTGGTCACGTCAGGTTGCAGTGTGGTCATGCCTGCCAAAACTCGTCACCTTACTAAAATAACGGCTCAAGCACCACGATCATGTCGTTGGTCGATGTTGTCATGCCGACCCCATCATAACGACACGAAAAAAAATTTTCGACTCCACCTCCGTGCAGACCATCTACATCGTTTAGGGTCTTGACATCGCAAAATGACAAAAACATGGCAATCAAACTCTCGACACTTACACTGACTCAAAAATTAAAATAAATATAAACAATCACAATAAAGCAAATCATAAGATAATTCTTGGATTGCTTCCTAAGATAACACTTGGTTTAACATCTTCAATCATAAGAGGCTTTAGTAATTACTCCTGTACCAGTTCTCTAAGACCAAATTGTCATTTGAATAATCCTCAATCATTTGTCTCAATCATAAGTTGTCTTGAATTTTTAACTAAATCCTCAAACGATGTCATTTTCTCATATTCTTCCAAAACATACCCATCCTGTCTCGCCTCCTAGTTGAGATTGTGCAGTAATCTCTCATTTCTAATCAAATAATCATTAATACTTACCAGGGGTAGAATAAGACTTTCTCCTAACAAGTCTTGGCCTAATGTTTGGACTTCTCTTATATGAAGAGCAACATCATCATCAGTCGAATTCTTCAAGAATTCATCTATTATTATTTGCTCTTTTGGGTTCAACTCATCTGTCTTTACAAATTGGCTTCCCACTGCCCGTGCCATAATCTTTATTCTTTGGTTTGATCAACTCTACAGACTTGGGGAAAGTCAAGTGGTTTCAATACATCAAATATTACTTCTTGATCATTTTCTCTCATAATTTACTTTTCCCTTTTGAACATCAATAATAACCTTACCAGTGGCTAGAAAACGTCCAAAACTCGTGTGTTTTTCCTTGTCCTTATTTAGATCTAATATCCTAAAATCAACAGGAAAAATGAATTTGTCTACAATTACCGACAAAACTTTCAACAGTCCCTTGGGATGGATCACAAATTGATCAGCTAAGTGCAGGGTCAGATTGATAGGTTTAATTTTTCTTATTTCGAGTTGTTTGAAAATGCTTATAAGCATGAGGTTAATAGAGACTCATAAATCACAAAGTGCCTTTCTATAAAATTCTTTTTCTATGGCATAACAAATAGTAAAACTACCAGAATCTATTCTAAACTTTTGCAGTCTCTGGGGGAATAGAGGTAGAAGTCTCTCATTTAGGTCAATTTGAATGATAGAGACAACATTTTTCTAAGCTTGACTTCGTAGGGGTACTGTCACTCCTATGACTCTCTCCTTTCTTCTCCAATCCTCACTCCCACAACTTTACGTTGTTCTAAATGTTGATCATTTGGATTCACTTTAGTGTTACTGCGTAGTGTACCAGAAGGACTATTGTTCTTTGAATTCGCCAGTTGTCTTGATCGAGTTTCAAGATTCTTAATAACTACAGCTTGATTATGTATTGTATTCCCCATTTGTATCGCTAATTCCTCGATTGATGCTTTTTTATGGGCAGGCTAGGATTAGCTTGACATTCTAGTGGGTATTGCTGCCTTTGGGGGCTATTTCTTCGGTTATTCCAGTTGCTTACAGGGTTGGCTTAAGGGTTCCGTCATTGTCGGTTGTTGTTGTTCCATGAAAAATTTGGATGATTTCTCCATCCTGGGTTGTAGGTGTTAGAATAAGGATTGTGTACTTGAATTTCTATGGCATTCACACCTAAAGTGGTCATATTAGGATCAACTTTCCTTAAAATAGTTGTTATTTGGTTTTCTTGGATGGTCAAGACATCCGTATCTTGCATACTAGCTATTTTCTTTGGGTTCACCCTGTTAAAAGACAACTAAAAACTATTGTTAGCCATCTCTTCTATCAATGTGTAGGCTTCATTAATAAGTTTGGTCATTAGGGAACCTCCTGCAGCAGCATCTATGATGAATCTAAGTGAGCCTAGTAGTTCATTGTAAAAAGTTTGGACAATCAGCCAATTGAGCAAAGTATGTTGTGGACACTTCTTAAGCAGTTCTTTGAATCTTTTTTAGGCTTCATAAATGGTTTCCCCCTCTACTTGAACAAAAGAAGTGATGTTCTTTTCAATTTAACAGTTTTCGAAGGTGGAAATACTTGGCTAAGAATTTCTGGGTTAAATCATTCCAAATTGTAATGAATCTCGGGGCTAAATAATTCAACCATATCTTGGCTCTAACATGTAAAGAGAATGAGAATAGCCACAGTCGAATGATATCATAAGAAACACGATTCTGCTGGAATGTGGAACACAGCTCTAGAAAATTTGTTAAATAAAGGTTTGGGTCCCTAGATGGTGTACCCCCAAACTCGCAGTTTTGTACCATTTGAATTATGAAAGGTCTCAGTTCAAAAGTGTTGGCTTTAACAATTGGGTAATTAATGCTAAGATGGATCTCTTATACAGATGAGTTGGCATACTCCCTAATGGATTTCATGATGGGGTCCTAAGGTTAGCTATTTCTATAGGTGTGTTGGTGGACAATAGTGCTCTCCTAAGACCTCTATAAGTCTGATCAATCTCAGGGTAAAATGGGGAGGTTTGCCTTAGCTCCCTTATGCATACAAAAGAAAAGACTCAACGGACTCTATGCAACAATCAATCACAATGACTCACGAGTCAGTCAAGAAGCACACATGCAAAACACACGACACATGAAAAAGAAAACAAACAAATTTAATAGCAAATAATTTTTTTTTTTTGTCTTTTAGGTATTTATTTTTTTCTTCTTTTTATTTTTTAGCACTGTAAGAAAAATAAAAATAATACAAGTGCAAATAAATATGAATAAACAGAAAAAAGAAAAACAAAAAAAGATTGTTAAACCTAGATTCTCAGCAATTCAACTAAAGTTCTAAAATCAATTTTTTTTTAACAAATTTCCCCGACAACGGCGCCAAAAACTTGATGGCCTGAAAGTTACGACAAAGTAAGTCGGTCGAATCACGCCAGTATATGTGACAAATAATAATGTTGTTAAATACTACCACATATCGATCCCAAGAGGAAAGTATTAAGAAGTCTTCTGGAGGGCGAATCTCTATTTTACTGCACTTCTAAACCTAGTTTATTATGATCATAAATGAGAGGTTGTTTCCTAAAATTCTACTGAAAAGCGAAAACAAAAAATAACAAATTCTGAAAAGACCAAAAATAGCAGAACATAAATCTTACTATTATTCAAGTAATGTGAGGCTCTTGCTCCCTTGATTTAGGTAATATGATGGTTTGTGACTTTCCTAGACTTTGTCCTATGTGATAGTTGTCAATAAGAATAGAAAGTCTTCTTTATGTCAATGCCTAGGTCAAAAGAAGGCTAGAATCCATGAAGTTGAGACTCACTAAATCCTCATGACATTCTGCAAATTTGTTTTGATCCCTCTTCTAGGTTGTAAAACCCAAATAAAATAAGCCTATTATTACCCGAATTTTGCAGTTAACCATTTTGTTCTTCCGCGCAACGGGCAGGAGTCACAGATCACGAACTATGTTAACATCATAATTGGTCAGATCAAGAGTAAATGAAACTTTATGATTAACACAACAACGAAAAAAACCCTGACTCCTAACAAAAATGATTCAGTAAGAGAAATCATCCGAGAAAACCACAAAAACCACATACCATGAACCACAGAGGTGTGAAAGGAAAATTAGCAACGCAGGTTGGAAAGACATAGGAAAAACATTCCATTGAAATCATCATTGCAAGTAAAACTGAAAAGTTAAAAGCTTACAAAATAATTTGTTCTCTCTTCCACAGTGGCCGACTCTTATCTCATATAATAAAGCTCTCAGAATATGTAAGAAAATGCAAAGTATGAGGTAAAACACCCTTAGCACCTCAACCCAAAGTGGAAGTGAATCCTAAGGGCAAACTCTCGAGAACCATTTCTTTTTGCTCTCCAGCTGTCCCTAGGGCTCTTTTCTTTCAAAAGATGCCCTAAGGGACGTTTCTATAGCTTAATCCATGAATTTAATAAGAAAATTTCTTGCCAAAGTATTTTCAATCTTCTTTGGCGTGGCCATGCCAAAAAGTGGCATGGTCATGCTGAAAGTGGCGTGGTCACACCAGCCTTCTAAATCGGGCAACGTAGCCATGCCCGATCCCAGCGTGGTCACGCCGCCTTTCTGCAAATCTAGCGTGGTCACACCGGATTGTGGAGTTTTCACGCTGTTAGTGATGATAGCTTGATGTGGTCACGCCTCTTCCAGGCGTGGTCATGCAGCTTTAGGCCGCTTTTATGTTAGTTTTTCTGTTCCAAAATGCACGTATTAGACACCTGTATCCTGCATAACATCAATAAAACCTTCCACAAATATAAATCCGTGATGAATTAGTAAAAATAAGAGATAAAATGCAGAGTAAAAAATTAGTGAAATCACGTGAAATTGACTCATGTCACCCCTAAACTGTGTTGAAGCTCATGTTACCAATTAAAATAATGTTTGAACCATGTTAAAACTATGTTAGCATCACATATAACGAGATGATCTTGGGTCAAACTTGTTTGAACCTTAAAAGAATTAATATGGTGCTCTAATCTTGTATGTTTCTCAATATAGGGTTTTTCCTCCATCTCCTTCCTATTGTAGCCGAAGATTGATGACTATATTTAGTCTTATATGGTAAAAAAATAAATAATGCTGTTCTTTTGATCGTGTGAAGGTGGCTTCAATGAAGTCTTCTGATAGAGGTATCATTTGAAGAAAATATTAAATTTTACTCGAAAAAGGTTGATGGTGCTTGGAAGAAAGATGCTTCAAACATGAAGCAAGGAATAGTTGAAAAAAAAAAAAAACCGAGCATTCACTTACTTTTAAAGACCATGCTTTGTTTGCCATCACAAGGGTAATTTGGTCCAAAAGTAACTTTCATGCATATTTCCTGAAGAAAGCATGTAGTGGGAGAATTTATGCAATCATATGGATTATGAGGCATAGCAAGTAAAAATTCGCTATGATTTGAGGGCTGGAAAAAGATTGCTTTCTATATTTTCATTTATAATTTCTTTTATGCATGAATATATTGAAGCTGTGTTTCTTTTCTTTTGGTAGATTTTATATATCCTCAAAAGAGATGTTTCAGTAGTAAATAATGAATCTACAATGAGCATCCTTTTTACTCTGCATGTAGCCTATTTCCAAAGTAGTGTGTGCTCCAAAACTAAAGTATTTTGGTTCATTTAGTGTTTTATTTTTTAGTTTCAACTGGTTTGTGTTGCTTTTTTTCAAATAATAAAATGGTTATGTTGGGTTTTTAAGATTTGTTTAGATTTATGAATAGAAAACATATGCCTAAATGATAAAGCAGAAATAACACGGGCTTATGAACAAATGGTCAAGAACATTGAGCTGGCTTCAGATTTTAGGAATATTTGGTCTGGGACCAAAATGTATAGATTTTGAATTTGAGGTGCCTTCAACATGAAAAAAAGTGAGTTTTGTATATCATCAATATTTGGCCCAAAATTGGGATATTTCAGAGCACAAGATTGCCAAATTGTGAATAAATTAGGATATCTAGATTTCGGCTGACGTAATTTACTGATTAAACATGATACAAGCTTGGAAGAAGTGACTAAGGCATTGGATTCATTAGAAATCATAAAAGGTCATTTTGATTTTTGTCTGAGGGAAATTTGTTACTGTTTTTTTAATTAATTCCTCTCTTGAGTAGTTTTTGTATTTTTGTTTCAATCAGTTGAAGATTTTAGAGCATGTTTTAGCAATTAGAAGTATGCTCATTCTCCACCATTGGATAATTACATAATGATTACATAATGATAATTTGATTAACTGTAAAACAAAAGTTTGAGATAAAAATGAAAATTTAATTAAAATTCTCATTACAATGAATTATAAAATTTTATTTCTAATGAATGGTAATTTATAATTTATATTTTAAAATTACACATTAAGTAGTCCACCAGCATCACAATAGATTGAAGATCAGAGTTTTATCAATTAAATTTCAAAAAAAAAATGCTTAATATTTCATAAGTTATCACATCATTTTGAAACATAGTGGAAATTTTTACCTGGCTTTGTAAGAACATAATTTTTCATGGATAAGAACATCAATTAAATTTTAATAAAAGATATTAAATAGTCTCAAAAGTCAGGACAACCAACATGTATATTTAATATTCGAAAACTTGTAAGAAAGCTTGTTAGAGTGAAAAATGATAGATCTAAATTTTTACTTGTTTCATATTATCTCAATACACAGGAAAGGTGTCAAACTTGGTAAATTGAAGCGATAATAGGTAAATTTAATAAGCCTTGGGAAAATTTAATAATGTCCTCGGGCTGTTTGGGAGGGAAGGCTCCATTGGTTGGGAAAATCAAAGCAATAACACACTTGAGAGTATCTTTGCCTAGTTCTCGCAAACCGGAATAGATTCGCCGGTTCACCGGTCGAGCTAGTGGTTTGAGCTGATATGGAACGGTTTAATACTGAAGCGGTTAAATTAGATGCTTGGATCGGACCACTGATCGGTTCACGGTCAAACCGAGCAGTCCTGGCCTGTTTTCAAAACATTGCTCGAAACTATCTGCACTACAAAAATTGTATAATCTAATTATCTTGGTTTTCATATAAATGCTGATGTTTTATTTTATTGTATCTTTGAACTTATGTTATGGCATTAAGATTTTCTTATTATATGAGGATTGTTTAGGCAATGCCATTGAATTGTTAGCAACTTGAACAATTTGTTAGGATTTTGTTGACATCTTGTTGGCAATTTTTAAATTTGTTAGTAGTTTATTTTTATTATTTTATCTTGAAATATGTGAATTAATAAAGTCAATTTATAGCATGCATAAAATTTCTATTTTTGATGTGAAACTCTTCTTTTTCTATTATGATATTTGATCCTTCATCAAATAGTGTGAGGCCTGAATTATTTTTGAGAGATGCAATCTCCTTCTTAATGCTATAAGTTTGCTTACCACAATTTTTTTTTCAGAATCTTCTTATTTTCTCTCACCTTTAAAATTTTTTATGGCTTTCTTCAATGTCGTCATCTATAGTTTCGATATTTTGTGGAACTTTATTTTTCAATTCATCTACAACTATCATGTATTTAATAGTTGGCTTTCAAATTCCAAAAATAATATTTTCCCACTGACAAATAGTGCCAGTCCAATTTTTAAAGTATGATGTATGGCTATTTATGAATGTGGTTTACGAATCGGATTTATCTACAGTTTCATTGGTTTTGGTTGGACTATGAGTATGTAGTTCGCCCTTGCAATATTGGACTTAGATTTCACTTTTTAAATTATTCTCTAAAATATTGTAGTTTTCCGCTTAATTTCTTTAAATATTTGTTAAGGATCTTACGGATGCTATTTGTTTGTTTTCTAAAGGTTAACAGCTTGATTGGGATCATTTTAAAAACATGTTTGTTTAGTGCATGTTTTTATTTTTTTTTTATTTTAAAAAATAAATTAGTTTGTTTTTAAAAATACTCTTAAATATTTAGGGGTTGTTTGGGATCACGTTTAAATTATTTTTTATTATTTATTTATTTTTTTTAATATTCTTACTTGAAATAGAACATGTTTGGTATGTTATAATATGTTTAGTTGTTTTTAAAAACACTCAAAATACCTTTTTGATATTTTTAAGTGTTTATAAAAACAAGCTAATTTCTTTTTCAAAAAATAAAAAAAAATAAAAACATGCAAGCAATGCATTAAACACATTTTTAAAATAAAAGCAAAAATAAAAAACAAAAACAAAGGTGATCCCAAAGAAGCACTTAGTTTCCAATCAATTACTGTTGTTTTGATAAGCCATTTTTGTATTGCAGATATGTACTTTTGAGCCTGACATTTTCCTTTTCTAAATTTAAAATTTAAGTTTGAAATACTCTCAGAAACCAGACCCACTATGATTCAAATATGCATAAGAAGATTGGAGATGTTTATTCGTTTGATTCTTGTTTTTGTTTGGAAATTTGCTCAAGCTTTTGGTAGGATAAAGTTCAGGTTAGTGCCGCAGAGAGTTTTTTTGTTTAATATTGTATTTGGAACATAGTGCAATCTGAAACCGGCAGTGTTCATCACTGGTTCTAAAAAGTTATTTTATTATATCAACAGAATTCAGTGTTCCTGTTCGATTCAGGCAAGAATAGCCATGTCTAAGTGCATAATATTTTAGATGATTATTTATTTGCCTATGCTATCAGTTTATGAATTTGCTTAGTATTGTAGATTTGAAAGTTACTGTTACTATTCGCCATAAAATCCAATTCGCATTGTTTGTTTATCATTATAGTCATTTAAAAAATAATTCAGACAGCTTTGTCCTTCCTAAAAATTTATCAATATCGGTTACTATTTGAAAGTTACTGTTACTATTCGCCATAAAATCCAATCCGCATTGTTTGCCTGTCATTATAGTCTCATTTAAAAAATAATTCAGACAGCTTTGTCCTTTCTAAAAATTTATCAATATCGGTTAGTAATAATCATCCTTTTAATGGTGGAATGTTATGGTTTTCAGGCTCCTGAATTGCATACTGAGTTCCATAGGCAAATGTCCAGTCAACAAGTTGTAGCTGGAGGTTCTTCTACCTCAAATACAAAGGTGAAATTTTTACGTTGCTTAATCATTAACCGTTTGTCCTCTTGTGCATGCATTTTTGCGCACGATAAAATTGCTAATATATGTTTTCTATTTATTCATTTTTTTTCCAAGATTCTCTCTCTCACACAGCTTTTCTCTATGTATCTCTTTTATAAATTTCATGAACGCCACCTTTGATTTTGTGGTCTTGCTTGACCTTTTCGCTATTTAATTAAAATATAATGTTTGCTATCACCCATTTGATAAAGTGCTGTTCTCATGATGAAGTTATAGCTATTGTAGGGTTTATACCTTAACAAACAGATTTGTTTTCTTTAATATAGTTAGAGGAATAATAGAGCCCTATTTGCCCTACTTAGAAAATCTGAATAGGGTCCCATTGATAGGTTTTCAAAACTAAAATAAACAAAACTCTCAACCTTAAAGATGATAAAAATTCAAGAGGTGAGAATGAAGCCTTCTTCATTTCCAATAGTACGTGTTGACCTCATTTTTAGTGAGGTCTAGTCTTCCTCTTAGGGTTTAGGATCTAGCCTTAGGGATCTCCCTTCGACTATCTTAAGAAATGGGACCCGCCAAAATGGGACCCGCCACATTTTAGAAATTCAACCCGCTTCTGTACTCTTTTGTGGTTCCAAGTGTGTGGTATCTTCTAGAATTTAGAAGAGTGAAACCAACATGAGGAAACCCAAAAGGGATCCCTATAGGACCTTCCTGAGCCTTAGGGTGGCCTTTTGCACAATTCGCACTCCCGCGCACAAAACTTTGTAATTCGGAGAGTCGACACTTCTGATCGTCACGATTCGCTTCGTTTGCACTGTTACTTGTCGAATGTTCGAGTTAACCTTTTAGACTCGAATGAAATTTTTGAAACAATCGATCGCGGGTCAATATTTTTGTGAAATTTGAATTTCGACGCGTTTTTGACCCGACCGTCGACGACGTCGTCCGAGCGACCCCGGAAGACGAAACGGACTGCGCCAACGCGTCCGGAACGTAAATTTTGCCTAGGGAGGACACCCATTTTGTTACGTCGCCGCGCGCGAATAAATCAGATATAATTTAATGTATATATATATATATATATATTTATATATATATATGTATATATATATTAATTTATATTAAAACTATTTTTACCCCCTTCCTCTTTAGCCCTAACTCCCCATTCTCCGCGTCCGAGCTCTGCCTCCCTTCCTTCTCCCGTTCGCGTGCCTGGCCCTTTCCCTTTCTCGTTCTCGAGCTGATCGAACTCTTCTTCCTCCGCATCTGCCTCCCTTCCTTCTCCCGTTCGCGCGCCTGACCTTTCCCTTTCTCGGTCTCGAGCCAATCGAGCTCCTCCTTCGCCACGCGAGAGAAAGTTGACTTCTTATTCGTCCTTGCTCGACACTCTCTGCCCGCGGCTTTCCTTTCCGAAGCCGTGCCAGTCTCCTTAGGCTGTGGTTTTTCCTTTTCCTGGTAGTTTGACTCTGGGAAGCTTGTTCCCTGGTGCACTTGAACGGCAATATCTTCTCTTCTTCCCAATGCTTCCCTCGCTGCCACTAGTCTCGCCACTCGGTCCGAGAGACTTCGGTGGCTTCGCCTTCTGTGAGCAGAGAGCGTGTCATTTTCTTCTTTGGCCCGATTCGAGTGCCGTGGACTGTTGGGGGTGGTCTCTTTTCTCTTCTCCTCTACTCTCTGTCTATAAACATAGTTCCTTTTGAAATTTACGGGTTGTTGGAAAAGTTTTCTGAGAGGAGAGTAGAAATTTTGGTTGTGAGGAGTTTGGGAAGAGAATTTCTATGAGAGCGTTTTTTTGAGGCGAATTCTTGTGTTGCAGGGCTTTTACATTGGCGTTAAGGAGGTATCATTCTTCCCCCCTCTTCTTCGGTGCTCTGTTTCTTTTTCGGTTTTCCTCTCTGCCGAGTCTTTGAACTTGGCTCTGTTGGATGATACGGCATGCTAGTTCACTTTACTTTCATACATTTTTGAGGTATTCACTTTAAGAGCATGT
>NW_018245118.1:248057-248653 GCF_001263595.1 Phalaenopsis equestris | reverse complement strand
TGATTTTTTTGCTCCTCTTGCAAGCATGTTGGGGTTTCGGCTTTGGCATCTTATGACTGGTTATTGCTTAAAATGAATGCTAGGGAGTTCACTTTACTTCTTATACATATGTGGGGGCTCGGTTTAGTTCCTGTGGCTTTCCCGGGTTTGAAATGTATGCTACGAGAAAATTTTATTTAATTTGGAAAGCTTTGTATCTTGTTTTGAGAGCTTGGCTTAACTCTTCATGAGGCATCTCCCCTACTAAAAAATCTGTTGGAATCGTTGTATGCTTGGAATATTTAGATATGCAGGTGATTCCTCGGTTTGGAGGCTTGGTTTTGGCTTGAAATGGCTAGAACGTCTTTTTTTTATGAAAATCTGAATTTTAATATTATCGGCTTTGGTTGTGGTTTTGTTTAGCTCTGTTATATACCACATATATATCTATGCCTTTCCTACTCCTTCATTTTTACAGTGTCTTTGTTTAGCCTTGCTGGGATTGGTTTTAATCTTGTTGGGATCGGTTTTGGCTTTTAGTCCCTGCTGGGCTCGGCTTTGGCTTGATTTGGTGGGCTTATTTTGGGCTTAAAATGGCTATAGCTTTAATGCTTTAT
>NW_018245118.1:247223-248047 GCF_001263595.1 Phalaenopsis equestris | reverse complement strand
TCTGGGTTTGAGTGTTGTCGGGCTCAACTTTGGGCTTTTGTTAGTATTTGGTTTTCATTTCAAGAGTATGGGATGTTGATTTTTGTGGGGCTTGAGCCTTGACTTGCATTGAGGTGTTAGGTGTTAAAAGTTCTGCTTTAGGAGCTCTTGTTTGGCCTTGCTGGGCTCGGTTTGATTCTAGTTGGGAGCTTGGTTTGCTTGTTTTAGCTCCTGCTTGAGAGCCCATGACTGATTCCTTATACTTGTCTTTACTCGAGGGCATTCGTAGCTCACTTTGCTTGTCTTTGGCCCTTACCCGAGAGCCTATTGGGTGGCCTGTCTTGTGCATTTTTCTGCCCCTACCTGAGAAATGGCTTTGGTTATGATTTTTGTTGGTTCTAGTTGAGAGCTCGGTTTGCTTTGACTTGCCCTTACCCGAGAGGCGATTGGCTGGCTTTGATTCCTACTCTTACCCGCGCAAACCATTGGAATTTCTTGAGTTTAATTTATCCCCTCTTGTTGAGTTTGAATCATTTGAATGATTATAGAGGGATTAAACTTGTTACCTTGAGAGATTGGTGATATTTCATACTCTCCTATGTATATCAAAGTTTGTAGGGAATTGAATCAAGTTTGCTATCCCAAAAATTAGGATTACTTTAGTTGCCCTTCGGTGTTTGTCGGGGGAGCGTTGTAGCAGCTATTGGTGCTTCTTCTGTTTGCCTTAGGTGTGAGCCCCCTTTGTGCTCTGGGTTGCCGTAGCCGTGGGCCTTACTTGTGCTTTGGATGTGGGCTTTTGCAACTGCTCTTTGCTGCCTTAAGCCGTGAGCTTTAACAGTTCTTTC
>NW_018245118.1:245203-246626 GCF_001263595.1 Phalaenopsis equestris | reverse complement strand
CTCGATTTCAGGTGTTGGTCTAGAGCAATGGTGGAGGCTATTTCAGTGGGTAATTTGATGGGGCTTTAGCTTCTTTCACTGTTGTGAAGGTGTGGGTGAAGTTAATTTGAGTTTGGTAGACTGTGGAGGTGTATTGGGTTTTATCTTGGTTTTCGGCAAGGTTTCAAGCTCAAAATTGAGCTCCGACAGTGGGAATTGCTGGGGAAAAATAGTTGGAATGCACTAAGGGGATCTTAGGGAAGCTCTGTGAGAAGTTTGGAGTGGCCTCTCTAAGAAAATTTCAGATCCTCTCCCATGGTCGTGGGAGGTGAGTTTTTATAAAAATGACCATGGGGTGGCTCTCAGGGCACAAGTTTGGGTGCATTATGGTGCTTAGGTGGAGGGCAGAGGAGCTCTTCAATTTGATTTGGTGAGGTGCCATGGGGGTGGCTCTCGATTTTGAACTTTTTCGGCCACTAGGCTGGTCTGCCGGCCAGGGGTCAGGGAACCCAGAGGAATCCATCACAACAATTTAATGCAAATGTGCTTTGATTTGGCAAAGATATCTTAAGCATGTGCATTTTTGGAAATAATATACCTTGATTTGGGGGACCTTTGGTCCATGGCTTGATTTAGGTGGTTTCATGGTGTTTGGACTGGTCACTAAGTCCAACTAATGGCTGTGATGGAGTTAATTTGGTGACATCAAGGTGGTTAGGTCACATTTAGTGCATGGGTCCAAGTGACTGCAAATGACCAAAACTTGGGTTTGGGCTAGGTTATCCATGTCAATTGGCAAAAATAAATATATTATTTGATGTATATGATCGTAAGGAACAACTTTGGTGAAGGATGAAAGTGGTTTTGAGTTCAATTGAAGGGTCAATTTGAGGGAATTTTGAACCATAATCAATTTGGTTATGTTGGGCTAGGCCTGGGTCTAGCTTGGGTTAGCCTTGGGCTAAGTCTAAATTGATTGTTGTAAATGGTCAATAGGGACCTCAACGTATAGCCTTTTGCTATACGTGAAACCATCAAGCAAGGTCGCAAGTAGTCGTTTTGGGGCGTACGATGTTGATGATAAAGGCACACCGAAGATAGAGCAGAAAGATGTCCTATCCTATCACATCAAGATCCAGTCGGAGTGACCCTCAGGTTGTTGGCAGTCCTATGCCTGACAGCGTAATCGACTCGTGGACAACAAAAAAAAATATTCTAAAAAAAAAAGTTAAGTTTTGATAAACTATTTTCAAACAAAAAAAACATACTTTTCTACGAAACGAAAATTGATGACTCTTCTTTGCATGTTTAAAATTTGTGTGTATGTCAAAAACATAAATTTTAAAATATGTTTTAAAATACGTTGTCCACCTGACGAATATCTGTTTAGGCTGGGAAATAGCCCTCTAAGTGAGGTTCAAGACACACTTCTAGACGAGTGGCG
>NW_018245118.1:243844-244670 GCF_001263595.1 Phalaenopsis equestris | reverse complement strand
ACTGTTCCACGTGCATTCTATTGTTTGTTCCTGCATCGCACACTTTACATTATATAACTTCAAGAATGTTTTCTTTTTGCATAGGATGTTTAGAGGACTACAACCATAGAGCCGTTTGATTTGACACTATAACTGGACACCCTAGAAAACTTAAACTCGTCATGTCGGGGAGCTTGGAGCTAGCGCGGTGGGCAGCACGGCCATCTTCAACAGCAAAACATGTCTTCCCCAGCAAAACTATTCCCTTTTCCTAGAAATTAAACAACAATCCATAGGATTGGATTTCGAGGATGTTCGCCTGGCGTGATATAAATCCTCTACCTTTTCTTTAGACATTCGTATAGCTTTGCCGTACGATTTAAGCCCTAAACTCGTTCTAGGTTCCGAGGTTGTCGTCCGATACGACGTAAACCCTCATATCTTCTAGGCGGTTTGTGTGACCCTGTCGCGCAAATATAAGCCCTAACTAAATAAAATTGGCAGGATGAAACACTTTAATAATTTCTTCTTAAAGCTGAAGCCAAACCATAGGATAGACTGGGAACCTACTGAGGTTCGTCTCAGGATTTGTGGTTTCCCCTAGTTTCTCTTCATTTGGATTCCTTAACAATGTTCCAGATTTGAGTTTTTCCCCCTTCACACCTCTTTGTCCGATTTCGTTGTAAAGTCCTATCCTTTTGACTTCTTTGAAGATGATATTCCCTGATTTTTATCGAGAGTCTTCTTAGGTGACTTCGGTCATTTAAGATGTAATTAACTATAGGGGCTTGCCCTTATAGGAAGTTTTTCCGAACCCAGCTTAAAATAAACCCTATTTAATTATTTG
>NW_018245118.1:235673-243663 GCF_001263595.1 Phalaenopsis equestris | reverse complement strand
ATATATATATATATATATATGTATATATACACGTAAATTAAAACGTTTTTCCGAAGCGGGCGATGGGATTTCAATTCCGGCTGCCGACAGCTTCTTACGGACGACCCCCAAACAACCTCTTCTTTTTTTGTGTCGATAGTACGTAGAAGCAATGCTGCATGCCCTCCATATAAAAACTTCCGTTCAATGCAGTGGTTTGTGTTAGAGAATGGATAGAAAATTTTTTTGCTTGTTAGCGTTCATAGCTTTTAATAGTCCTGAAGATACCATGTATGCTCCACCTCAAAACATTGTTTGTAAAATTATGTAAAATAATTCACATAAAACTTACCCATCCTAGTATTTAGTGTTTCTGAAGTCCCTTGTGATGCTGTTGATGGCTTGCTTAGTAGGAAATATAATCAACATTGAACATGTTCAAATGATCCAATTCGTTGAAGTCAAATAAATTGAAACCCTTTTAAGTTTTACTAATTGATTCGAAGAGTAGGAAAATTTGAATCCCTTCCATAGCGATGATTCCAGTGAAGAGGAGGATATAACATGACACTTTGGGATTTAGTATCACAGGAGGTCGAGGGATGGAGTGACCTTTGGAGGATAGAGAGACATGGGAGTGAAGGCCGACTTACAGGAGTTCGAGAGATGAATTAATTTAGATGACTTCATTTAGTGATTGCAAACTACTGAGAAGATTTTTGAATATAAGTTGGTGCCATTTGATAGGAGAGTGATGCTTGCTATTGATCTGCACTGTTGTGAAGTTTGTGTCAACCACACAAGTATACTCAAGTAGTATACATATTTTTTAGTATGTGTATCGATCCCGCAGAAAACTTGTTAATTTTCAAAAGGTGAAAGTTCTATTTTACTAATCTTAGGTATAGTTTGAAGAGTCAAAATTTTATGAATTATAAATTGCCTAAAATCCTAATTTTGTAAAATTAAAGTCCCAAGGAATGAGAGCAAGGTTTTTTATTAAATGAGAAAGTTTTTCTTGAATTGGACATACGAAACCTAGTGTTATGCAAGTGATTCAGATGTTGTTGACAACCTGGATTAGTTATGTTCAGCCTCATCCAAGATTTCGTTTTTCCTTATTGATTGCACTAGAATAGTAGCAATATTATTATTCTCCTAGAAGAGTGTATTTTAACTTGATTGTTCCACTAGTTTTCTTCCGTCGTCATAAATTACGTCTCTTGACGTTCAAAGTGGAGGTAAATGAAGGTTGTAAAGTTAACATATTTTCATTTTTAAATAGAATTCTCTAAATCACATTATGTGGATATCACTATGTTTCCTAAATTACCAATCCAAGGAAGAAATAGGAATTTACGTACTAGAAATGATTAATCACAAAAAACATATTTTCATTCAATAAATCAAAAGAACTACAAGAAAGTTGAAAGATAAAACATGATAAAATACAATCTTTATCCCCAAGCATTGCTAGCCACCAGACTCTCTTTTCTCTCTTGATTACAACACTTGAAATCTCTCGAAATTTCTCCCACTTTCCCTCTCCTCTCACGTAGCGCACACCTCTCACGTAGCACACATACGAAATAAGTGATTAAGGATTTATTTGGGACAACTTTCTGTCTGTTTTACTTTTCAGACCGTCACCACAGTTCTATTTAGGGATATGCTTTCTTGTTGTTTTTAAGAAATTTCTGTGATAGAAAATTATTTTTGTCAACTTGAGCTACTAATGTGTGGTGGTGATTACTTGAAGGTTGCGGTCTGAATTTTTGAAAATAAAATAAATTTGTAATGGGCACTGTAGCTTTTTAAAAAATAATTTCTTCTACAATAGTTTCACAGTTGCTTCTTCAAATAGACACAATTGCCCCAAACAAATCTTAAATTGTGCATGAAAAATCTTCCTTGTCTTCTTTTATTGAGTAGTTTATCTAAATTTCTTTTTTGAACTGTCAAAACTGCCAAAAGTCATTTCCGGGAGCCTGGACGCCATGGGGCAGCACTGAGTTTCTTTAGGCTCTGTATGTGGCATAAAGGGAAGATATGGACCGAGTGCTAGGAATGGATGCCGAGGCACTGGACCTGGGCGCTAGGGAGCTGGTATTGAGAGCCAAGTTTTCAATTGCTCTGTGTTTTGGCGAAATTGGGCATGATTCAGGTGCCTGGAGCAAGCGCCAACTTTCTGCCTCCTCGGGTACACTGACGAAATGGGGAACTGGCTGAGGCGCTTGTTTGGCACTTTGCATGGTTCTGCTCCTCTTTGCTCCATTTGCTATCTCATCCTGTGTACTGCAGAAACAAACAAATTAACTTGGAAAATCATAGTAATGATACATATAATAAAGAAAACAGGAGAAAAAAATATATGACCTTTATTACACATCAAATTTCCTAAAACTTAAACATTACTTGCTTTTAAATAATTCAATACCTGAAGTTAAATGTTTCTTGAAAATTCATGGTAGATTTAGGTTTAGGCTTACAGTGCTCTTTAGTGATGAGGTAAATAAATAAATCCGGGGAGAGAACCTTTTCCTAAAGTTGAATTTTCTTAGAATATAACTAGGCTTGATTTATGGCAGTAAGTTTTAAGTAGGAAAAGTGGTAATGGTATGCAGATGCACCGTTATTAAATATATGAAGATGTTCATATAAGTCTCAATTGAAGATCTAATTTGCCTACTATTCACCATGGATTGCATTATGGTGCGTTTGACATTAATCACTAGGTTCATGTATAATTTAATAAGGAGTTTGGAATGGACAAGTGAAATTAGGAATTAATGTGGCGCTAACCAAATGATAATAGATTGAGCAGGGAAGATGTCCTTGTGTTACTAGTGCAGATTCATTGGTAGAACATCTCTGGTACCTCCTGCATGTGGCAGTGTTATTGTTGTCTTTGAAACATTGATTGCATTATGGAATGGCTGACGATGCACCGGTACCTGGTTGTCTCTTACTAGACATGGTAACAAGTCACTCTAAAAAAAGAATCTCAAAAGAATTATCGGAAGTGAGTAAATGTTGACAAATATGGACTATTTTATGTCAATTGAGGTCGTTGTGTCATATAATATGATATGAATCATATACTATGACTAGTTTGTCACATTGATTATCGTAACAACTAGAAAGTGATAGTTTTATTGAAGACTGATTATGCAATACAATATATAATGTATAATATGATTGGCCTCGTCTACATGGCTATTTAACAAGACTAGTTATGGCTAATTTAACCAATTGTACTATTGCTAATTTACTTAATCGGATAATATTTTTGGAATCGTTGTCTTGAGGAAATGAAATTAATCAATAGTGCACTCTCTCACAAGAAAGTTCACTAACGTTTTGCCATTTGAAAGGACCAAAGAGATTTTCATATGAAATATTTTTTTCTTTCTATTCTCTACTGCTCACACAATGTCTCTCTCTCTCTTTTTAGAGTGAGAAATTATATTCGTTTTAAATGCATAGGTATTCGTTTTAAATGCATAGGCCAATAAGCCTAATTTTGTGAAAAAATAAAGTACTGTTTAATTGTACCATGCAATTGGCTTTGTAAAGTATGATTAGTTTAGATAGGCTAGTATCAAATCATCTAGATGATTTATTTGTTTAATTAGATTATTTAAGAAAACCTATCTTACATTGCAATCAATATCATACAGTGCTATACATTTAAAATTTGAATTAGCCTACTTAAAGCAATTTGAAGTGTTGATTAGGTGGATATAATTATGTTGATTGTAGAGCATGACTTTGAATTATGTTAATTAATACAAATTGATCATGCATATAATCATGCAAAATTATGCATATCTTACAATATGATAAATATTATATGATACAATTACTATTGTGCAGTACAATTTTACTGATTTGGTTAACTTTTATATCTCCTTATGTTAACAAATATTATTGAAATTATTTTGAATGTGACTCTGATCATATAATGATGTCTACTTTGTCTAGTAAAATCTATTTTACTTTGCTATTTTCTCGATTTCAATTTTATTTATTTCACATGTTTTTTGTGTGCTGGTTAAAATGACAACTTTTGTACTTGAAACACAAATATACATGATTTAAAAATATAAAATATTTTCTTTTTGTTGATTAATCACATATCTTGAAATCATCTTTGCTATCTCAGAGTTGCTTTACTTATGCTCTAACCCAAGTCATTTTAATTATAGGCTAGCTTGATGGACTTCAATTACAAGTTTTGTCTGAGTCTTGTATGTTCTTCTAAGTGTCTTTGACATTTAACTTTACTCTTCTCAATCTGTACCCAAAATATTAATACGTTTGCAGAAATCAATATTAATCATTATTAGTTTAAATTAATCTATATTTTTTATCATCGAAATATTTTAATATCAATTATAGTTCTCGGGATTAATTTATACTTGAGCAGTCAAGAGATTAAATTAAACACATTTATAATTTGGGATTACAACAGCCACTTACAAATAGTTCATGAATCATTTTGCTCTTTTTCTCATTCAAAGACAAATGGCCATTAGTTTACAATAGAGGCAATCTAACCATTACTTCTGCCTCCTACCATAGGAGTTTAATGTGAAATGTTTTTTGAAAGTTATATGTAACGAGTAATATTATAAGGTGTGAGTTAATTAGTTCTTCAAAATGCATGTCTATGTGTTTTGAGAATGAGATGCTTTGATCCTACAAATTGGAATGCTGAGCCATTCGTTTTTGTTACATTTTTGGCTATTTTAACTCTAAAATAAAGATTGGAACCATGGTTCTATATGAAATAAACATATAAACACACAAACACACAAACACATGTTTATGTACAAATACAATTGTGTAATGTAATTAACACTCATCGTATTTTAATAAAGGCATTCACTTCCTGGTGGAAATATTCAAGCCAACAGCTTTTCAAGTGGAAGATTTCAAGGCCATCCACCCTCTTTAACATATTTTTATTAAAATCAGTAGCTACATGCTGCCATGAATTTAAAAAATCAATTATTTATCATATACATTTAAACTTTTAAGGCATTTTCAATAGTAAGATACAAGAGTTATGCATGATTTCACTACCGATAGACGGCCTTCCAAATCATTAACGGTCTGTTTGGGACAGTTTTCTGACTGCTTTGCTTTTCAGACCGCCGCTGCATCTCTGTATGGGGAATTGTTTTCTTACTGCTTTTTACAAATTTCTGTAGTAGAAAGCTACCTTTTTCAACCTAACCTGTTAAAGTGTGATGACTGCCACTAGGTCGTGGTCTAACTTTTTGAAATTAAAATAAATTTGTAAGGGTCATTATAGCTATTTAAATAGTAGCTTCTGCAACAGCTTTACAGCTACTTCATCAAACCGTTGCAGTTGCCTCAAACATACCCTAAAATTTAATGCATGTTGTCTTTTGATGTTTTGGAACATTTTTTATTTTTTTGATTGTTGAAATATCGGTATGAGTATCTTTTTGTTGAATGTTAAATATTCTAATATTTGTTGTTTGTTTTTACTTGTTTGATTACCAGTCAAATCATTCTAGATTGAGTTATAACCTCATCCTGAGTAAGTTCCATGTTATGGAGGAGGATGATTCATTGGCCCTTGTGTTTGAAGATTGTTGAACGCTGCATAATTTTATAAAAGTTTTAGAGAAATTTACATGTGTATCACACAACTTCTATGGATTTACATATATAACTCCTAAAGTTTGTTATTTACATTTATAATATTTGGTGTCATAACCTATGAATGAAAATGTTTATTTCTCCTTTAAAAATTAGTAACAGTGGTATTTCTTATGTGATAGTAAAAGTGAGTATTATTTACGAAATAGAAAAGTTTGGCTGTTATATATGTAAATACGTAAGAATTGTGTGGTATGTGTGTAAATGCCCCTATTTTTTAAAGGGAAAAAGTTCTTCTTTCGGACTATGGTCCACATATTACAAGTTATTATTCTCCTTAGGCGAGCACCCATCAATTGCAAGTTGTATGATGCACTATCATATTGTTATTTTTATATATTTAGGAAGATTTACATACGCAGCGCACAAATTTTATTTATATACATATCTCACACCTAAACTTTCATATTTACATATATATAGCACTTTGTAGCTTTAAACCTCTCCATGAGATGGTGCACTTCACTTTTAAGTAATGTTAATAGTGCTGTTTTTGACATGATATTAATGATTTGAGTGTCGTGTGTGTAAATATGCAAGTTTAGATGTGAGATATTAAATACAAAAGAATTGTGTGCTATGCATGCGAATGCTCCTTTATTTATTGATCATCTGTTGTCTCTATCTTGTTTTCTTGTATTGAAACTAGAACTGCGCAAGTAATATTTTGATGGAGACCTCATCCATACTAGCTTAGCTTGATCTTGTTTAAAAAACTAACACTTGACCTCTAGTTTCCAATCCCACTTCTAGTATCCATCTATAGTTCAAAGCACCTTTCCTAGTCTGTGTATGTGCCAGCTATCAGCAGTTTATTGAACTGGAAGTCAAAAGATTTGTCCCTCAACATATTGATGATGCTATCATGATTTTAAATCAACTATTCAGGCTGCATGACTACATTATATTGATTTTTTCTTTGAATTGTAGCTCCTTGGCATTTGGAGATAGATAAGATCACTATTAACTAGCTTTGTTTAACTTTTGCCATGTCACTCATATAAATTTGGGATGTGATTTTTGTATCTACTGAGAAGTCATGTACCGCTAATTAATACTGGGCGATATTCAACTGCTACCTCAAAATTGCATCATTTAGGTCAAGATATTGTTTTTTGTTATCTTTCTAACTCACATTTGATATTTTTCCTGAAATCCTTAATTGATACTTAAGAATTAAGGTTTGATTTCCTGCTTATTTTGATCTAGTTTCACCGGAGCAAAAAAATTTTATGACGTGGTTTTGTAAGCTGGGTTTTCTATGTTTTTGAAGCTTATCGTTACATGTGGAACTTAATAACATTTCTTGAGAACTATTCCCTCGTCTTTTGCATGGGAAATGCCTTTGGTGTATCCATGTGTGTTTTTTCCACGTAGAGGTTTTCACTTTATACTACGGTATTACCGCTATTGCACCTTCCAATGAATATTTTGGTAAGATCTTTTATTTGAAAAACATAGTGCATGCATATTTGGTTTTAATGAGGGGAGAGCTTGGATTAGTAGTTATTTTGACTTTCATTGTGACATAGAGGCCATGGGTGAGTCATGGGCGCACATGCATTGATAAAGCTGCATACATTAGCCTTATCTTGGCCCTATATTGGTCAGAGCTTCTTGCACCAGGTTTGCCTTTTTTTTTTTTATTTGATTAATCTGTTGAAAACAATACTCACTGTTAAGATCAGCACTTTGAATCCCTTATATTTTAAGTGATATGGTCTAGTAATTAAAGATCTGTGTCTCATCTTACCTTACGTCAAACTATGTTTATTTAATGCCATTTCTCAAAATTTGCTATTTCCTTCCCTCTGTCGGCACAAAAAAGAGAGAGAAAAAAATTGGTTGGGGGGTCGCCCGTAAGAAGCTGTCGGCAGCCGGAATCGAAACGTCGCCCGCTTCGGAAGGACTTTTTAATTTACGTATATATATATAATTTTAGAAAAATATGAAATCAAACTGACCTCATATTTTTCACAGTTTAAATGAAAGAGCACTCTACCTCAAATCCTGTATCTATCCCGAGGGATAAACACAAGACTTGAGGATGAGACTCGATCAAATAAACTAAGAAAGATATGACGTCCGTTTGGTCTGCGAAAACCGTTTTATTTGCCGACAAGTTCCCCTATTTAATACAGAAGAATTAAATAGGGTTTATTTTAAGCTGGGTTCGGAAAAGCTCCCTATAAGGGCAAGCCCCTATAGTTAATTACATCTTAAATGACCGAAGTCACCTAAGAAAACTCTCGATAAAAAGCAGGGGATAATGTCTTCAAAGAGGTCAAAAGGATAGGACTTTACAACGAAATCGGAC
>NW_018245118.1:231941-234370 GCF_001263595.1 Phalaenopsis equestris | reverse complement strand
AAAACCTGTATCTAACCCAAGGGATAAACACAAGACTTGAAGGTGAGGCTAGATCAAATAAACTAAGAAAGATATGACATCCGTTTGGGTCTGCGAAACCGTTTGCCCCAAAAAGACTACTTGCGACCTTGCTTGATGGTTTCACGTATAGCAAAAGGCTATACGTGGACACTTATGCATCGGACATAAGCATCGAAAACCGAACCAAGAAGCAAGGAAAGAAAAGAACAAAAATGAGGATAGAGAGAGGAGACACTAATCCATCTAAAACACTGAAGGAGACTGGATCAGTTCTCAAAAACTCCTATCGAAAAGACCTGGAAAAGTAGGGCCCGGGGTCTTTTCTGACAAACACAAAATATCCCTTCGCGCTGATTCTCCCAAACCCCAAAGACGTAGGATTAATCAAATCGACCAAATGTTCTTCCAAAATGGGATTTAAAATTTTCCAAACCTCGAAGGAAAATGATCGCGGGGAAACCACTGTCGATGCTTCCAAACTCATATTAAATTCGAGATTCTTCCAACTCAATCCATAACTCCATATATTAAGTAAGCATAGAGATCTCCCTATTAAGCCACATAAATGCTCACGACCAGGGTCAATAGAGAGGAGGAAACAGCCCACAAGGCTCTCGGCCAAGGCAAGGAACGGGGACGAAAGAGGCTCACAACTAAAACAAGGGACAGCTGCTAAGATCCACAACCAAAGGCAACCCAAAGCACAAGTAAGGCCCACAGCCACAACAACCCAAGGCACATAGAGGCTCGCGGCTACAGCAACCCAGAGCACGAAGGGGCTCATGGCCAGGGTCAGCATAAAAGAGGAAACAACCCACAAGGCCCATAACCAAGGGCAACTTAAAAGACAACAGGTAAGACTTATAGTTGAGGCAATAAAGGGGGCCCAAAAGAACTAATAAAGCTCACGGTTTAAGGCAGCAAAGAACAACTGCAAAAAAAAACCCATGACCAGAAGCCATCCAAAGCACAAGGGGCTCACGACCGAAGCCAACAAAAGGACCACCAAAAGGCAGCTACACCTCCCTAACTAAATGAAGGATAACTGAAATAAGTATGATTTTCATTTTGAATGGCAAACTTGTTTCTTCCACAACACTCAAGTCAATCCAAGCTTAGCAGGGAAAGCCAAATCACACCCAAAGATCTGCAATGGACCTCACGAGTAAGGAGTAGGAACCAAAGCCAGCAAAGCCCCCTCCCAACTATAATCATTCAAATGATTCAAACTCAACAAGAGGGGATAAACTAAACTCAAGAAATTTCAATGGGTCTCACGGGTAGGAGTAGGAACCAAAGCCAGCAAAGCCCCCTCCCAACTATAATCATTCAAATGATTCAAACTCAACAAGAGGGGATAAACTAAACTCAAGAAATTTCAATGGGTCTCACGGGTAGGAGTAGGAACCAAAGCCAGCAAAGCCCCCTCCCAACTATAATCATTCAAATGATTCAAACTCAACAAGAGGGGATAAACTAAACTCAAGAAATTTCAATGGGTCTCACGGGTTTCCCATCATTTCAAATCCAAAACCGTGACATCAAATCAAGCCAAAACCGAGCTCAACAAGAACCAAAGCCAAAGCCGAGCTCCCAGAGAATCAAAGGCAAACACGAGAGCTCTCAAAGCTAGGAAAAGAGCTTTAACATCTCAATAAAAGTCAAGACTCAAGTCTCCACAAAAGTCGACATCCCATACTCCTGAAATGAAAAATCGAGCACCAACAAAAGCCCAAAACCGAGTCATTCAAAGCCCAAAACCGAGTCCAACAAAATTAAAATCCAGACTCCCATAAAGCATTAAAGATTCAACTATTTCAAACTCAAAACCGTGACTCCAAATCAAGCCAAAACCAAACCAAGTGAGGCTCATAAACCAAGCTGCAACTAAAACACCCAATATTAAGCCACAATGAAAGTTAGAGCAATGTCCTCATGCCTTTAAAACCTCTCAAAATAGAATTACCACATTCTCGTAGAGTTAACATCTTGAAATACATGAAAGTAAAGCATGTTGAATATTTCAAAATACAAAAAAGCAAACTACACTAACATGCTGTATCACCCAACCGAGCCGAGCAAGAGAGGCTCGACAGAGAGAAAAACCGCAGGTAAGCAAGGCACTGAGGAAGGGGAGGGGAGAAGGAAATATATGTCTTCTAGCCTTTAAATGTCATCCCCATATAACAAATGTATAAATAAGGAGTAAGAACATATTTAGGAATGGGGCAAGCAATAATCTCCCTATTCTAGTATGCTTGCAAGAGGAGCAAATTCGTTCTAAAGCCGTGCTTTAATTATCTAAATCGTTACCAACATAAATATGATGCAATAAACAGAAAACATGTCATATCTCCACCGTTTTAAGCAAATATTCGAATCTAAATCCTAAAACATGCTCACATTTC
>NW_018245118.1:217285-231046 GCF_001263595.1 Phalaenopsis equestris | reverse complement strand
GTCGACTCTCCGAATTGCGAAGCCGGTGCGCGCAGGAGTGCGAATTGTGCAGAAGGCCACCCTAAGGCTCGGAAAGTACCTATAGGGAATCCCTTTTGGGTTTCCTCATGTTGGTTTCGTCCTTCTAAGTGCTAGAAGTTGATACCACACACGCGAAACTCCAAAAGAGGACGGAAATAGGTCGAACTAAAACGAGGCGGGCACCACTTCTAAGGTTCTAAGATAGTCGTAGGAAGACCCCTAAGGCTAGATCCTAACTCCTACGAGAAATACTAGACGTCACGAAAATTGAGGTCAACACCCTCGTATCCTCCTAGTTGCAAGTGGAATTCTTTCTCTTATTGTCTTCTAGAGCTTTAAAAGGGAACGCAAAATTTGAGATTGAGAGAAATCGAGAGAGAAGCAAATAGTAGACGATAGATGAAATCAAAATTAAACCCTGCCACTTAGGATCAAACATGACACTAAGATAGTACTTAGTTCCTTAAGGAGGGTTGCTGAAAAATTATAAGAAGTGTATAATAATAGTCCCCAATAATTAAAAAGAAGCATCCTAAATAAAAAGAAGGGAGAGCACGAGTGAAGAAAAGCTTCAAATACAAGAATTTCTCTAAAAAGAACTACCACTTTGATGTTAAACACGTTAGAGAAAATACTAACCAAACCCAAGGTAGTACTTTAACCATCATAAAAAATCCCTCCATGATGCATCATTGAGGGTATGATACTTTTGGTTACTTATTTCAACTTTGGATGAAAGGGTGGATTGACTATTTTAACGAGGGCTACTTTTGATGGTTTTGATTCTTGGAATTCTAATTGGCTTTATTTGTGATTAGTGCAAAAGTATTTTAGGTGATGTTGGTTGATAGCCCTTGGTAGATTGTCAAAATTATTCATTTTTTATTATGAGTTCATCGGGCAGTGAAATGGACTTTAAAGGGGGTGTATTACTTTAATTGAGTTTGAAATTTTGTCCTGCAAGCAATCTGTCTTATGAAGTAATTTATTTTCTTCTCTTAGAATATTCTCCAATAATGTCATTTATTTTATTTATATTTCCTAATTTATTTTCATCTCTATTTAGATGGATCCTATTTTATTTATGATTGTCTTTTTATACATGTATATTTTATGTAGTGTAATGTCTGAATAAGAGTATAATTATTTTTTCTAGTTTCTTCATGCTATCAAAGCCTCGTTTCTTTTGTTGGATTCATTCGTTCGCATCATCTAACTGGCTTGAATCGTGCGCCTGGATTTCTCATCAGTCTCTCCTAGATCGCTCATTCGTTTGTCGACGTTCTTTGAACCCTGCATCTAGACCAGAAAAAACTAATGTGTACAGGAGCGAGAACAACAACCATAAAAGTAACTTTTAGTTGTTGATTAAAATTTTTCTTTAGTAGTTATTTCAATTAATTTTTTTAATATTAAAGAATTGATGATAAAATTAGAAATATATAAAACTTTTAATTTTTATAGAAATTAAGAAATAATAGAAATTAAAATTTTAGTCGAGTTTAATAAAATTATTTTGTTGTTATTATTTTAGAATTATGGTTGATCAGGAAAAACATGAGGGATGATAATGTTGAATTTGATATACCCAAAAATGTCAGAGTTAGTGCTAATGCATAATTTGATATGATGAATGATGTGACTCAGTTATTAAGAATTCTCAATCTCATGCTAATAACAGTGAAGGAATATCAATGGATAACTATCTGAAACTCTTTCAGGATACGAGACTACATTTGTTTTTTGAAGCAGGAGGGCTAGTTGAAGTTGTGCCTGATCAGTGTAGAGAAAATCCAGAGAGAAGAGTTACCTTGCCCTATTTGCGTTTGAGAGAGAAGCTAAGAGATAGGCAAGGTCAGTTACAGGATTTGGTGGTCGACATAGCCCCTTAGTATATTAGGATGATTTTGTGAGAGCTTTTAGATATTGGTTCGTACCACTGTCAGTCAGGATACAGATGAATGACAAATTCATTAGGTTGGTGCGGGAGATCGATTGGCTATGCAGTACGAAGTAGAGTTTACTATACTGTCAATATATACACCGCATCTCATTCTTAATGTAAAGGAGAAAAGCCACATGTTTCTTTCTGGATTGAAGGATTCAAATTGAAGACTATTCAGTGTTAGCAGCGCGGGCTAGAAGGGCAGTGATTGATTTTTAGAGTCTACTGAGAAGAAGATAAAGTCCTATACTGATAAAATTCTTAGTCAGGCTATTAGCAACATTGTAGTGCCCTGTGTTAAGTGCGGGAAGCAAAATTGTATTAAATGCCTATTTTGGTTTCAATGAGTGTTACTTATGCAAACAAGTTGGAGATTAGATGAGGAATTGCCCTAATTATGTTCATAGATTCACATCAAATGTTAACTTATGATGAGATTCAGCTCAGAGGAATTTTAAGGAGGGATTTATTTTTAGAAGTGGCGAGTAGAAGATAAGAGGAGCTGATAATGTGACTCTTAAGGAGCAACCAAGGCAAAGTGTTTGACCAAGAGTCTATTCTTTAACTCATCAGGACCCTAAAGAACCTGTTGCTATTGATATTGAGGCTAGTAGAGTTTGAGGGGTGACTTTTCTTTGGATTATCATGTTAGTTATCTATTGTTGAGTACCATTCTTTACTTTTATTTTAAAAGGCAAGTGTTGTTTTAGTTATATTGTTATAATTCAGATGTTTGCAGAATTTTTTGTTGAATAACATTATCTCATATGTTGGATTTAACACATTTTCTTTAGTTATCACTTGAGAAGCATTAAACTTTCTTGAAAATTTGTGAATAGTTCATGATTAATCTTCATAATAAATAGTTTGTGTGAAAATTATGAATTTCGGGGATGAAATTTTATGTGGGGAGATTGTAATAATAAAAAAAAGGGATAATGATGATAAATTAAATAAATAAAATGAAATAAATGAAAAGAAATTGCAATGGGTAAGGTCGATTAGATCAACTGTCTCGTCAGTTTCTTCATTAAGAGATGGTTGTCACATTCGAAGCGGTGAAGTGAAGAAATTGAGGGAGATAGCGATAGGACGGAAGAGAGTGAGAGATAGAAGAGGAGAGATGTAGAGATAAAAGAATATAAGTAGAGGAGGCGACACAGACCCTGGCCGATGGAGAGCTCTTGACGGGTTAAATTGATCGGTTGAGTTGAGCAATGTCGAAAGCTTGGAGGTAAGTCCTGTCGTGCGAAGGGAAGCCGAGCTTTGCTTCTTTGCACGAAAACTTCACCATGGATGGTAGAGGAAGAAGCATCAAGGGGCTCTGACATGAAGAAGAGGAAGTGAGGGAGAATCAACCCGGGCAAAAAGAAGAAGGACAAATTGAGCGGCCCGGGTGTGAAGGAAAGTGAAAGAATCAAGCCTCGTGACTCTTGAGAGCATGTTCTTATAAGGTGTGCTAGGATTTATTTTTTTAGATTTTTTTTAATAGTAATTATGTTAGGATTATTGTATAATTAATATATAACTATTATAAGCAATGTTATAAAATATTCATAGTGGATTTTATTATTTGATGATAGGTTGTGATGGGTTGAAGAATTTTTGCTTTGTATGATTTAGAGATTTTAATTGTTAATTTCACACAAGGAGAAGAAGGTAAATGTTAGAATTCTTATTGTGCTGTATATTTTGTTAGAATAATTAATTAAATTAAATGATATTAAATGTTAATATTAAGTTTTGCTAGAACAAGTAATTTTAGACTAAAAGGAGATGAAGGAATTGCACTATAAAATGTTAGTGTTAAATTGAAAATTTATTATAATCAAATAAATAATTATTTAAGTATTAAAATAAGTTTTATTGCTCAATAATGTCATAAATTTTAGGTGGAAAATTTTCGAATCTGAAAACAAGAAGAAATGGCAACATCAATCAAGTTGGGTTTCCTATTTAAGTTATATAATAGCTTTAAATTGAGATTTATAAATGTGAATAGTAAATTTAACTAAATGATTTTAGATTTTGGCATTGGAGGATTGATAGGAGTACAATTGTGAATAACTTGAGTTGTTTAATTATTTTTTTAATTTATAATAATATTTCTTGTCTTTAAAAATATTCCTGCTCACATTTTTCACTATTATGTTTTAAATCAATAAAATTAAATCATACATAATTTTTCATATCGTTAGTTATGAAGTAAATATGTTAAATATCATTGTCATAATAGTTAATAATTTAGTTTAGCAAAATATTAGATTCTTACTTGATCTTTATATTATAGTAGAGATGTATATGTTAGCTTATTACATGAATAGATTTTTATCTCAGATTATTAATTTGCCTTTTGAATCATAGTAAAGGTGCATCTATTAGATTATCTTATGACTTTTGATTTTAGCAGAGTTGCATTAATTTTAAGAGATTAATATAGAGTCTCACGTGAAAATAGTATGTCTTTAAGAATGTAATGTATTTATTGTACACATGGAAGCTTGTATGTGCATGGAAGAGGAGTTCACCCTCTTATGGTACAAACAATGGACGCCAGTATACTTGCTCACGTAGATGTTATTCTATCACCACAGATAATTGTGATATTTAGATTGTTAATTACTGTGCCGACGAAAGAGTATCATGTAGGGTCGAGTAGACACATTTTCTCCTTAGACAATTATGTAAATTAAATCACGAATCGTTGTGTCGATGGAATAATATCAGTTAGGATTGTATTGAGTTATATTTTGACGGTGCTCCTTAGACAGATGTGATTGTTAATATCATTAAGTAGTATTAAAGTTAAAAATTAAACCTTGAAGAACACAGCTAAAGTTGATGCCTTTCAAAGTATAGGTTTATTTTAATAAATAAATGTCGTGGAAACATATAAGATTATTATTAATTTTTGTTAGAAATATGAATGATCAATATACATATTACTTTTTTCTTTGAGTTATTATGGTTTAGAAGTGTGATTCTTTTTGGGTTATTTTTAGATAGCTCATAATGTTGTTTTAATATTTTTGTAAGGCTTAAGCTTTTAAATAAGATTAATGCTAGAGGAGCTAATGCGTACATGAGGCGAGAACAACGACCAAAAAGCTAACTTTTTTGTTAAATAAAATATTTCTTTTAGTTGCTCTTTCAAGTTTCTTTTTAATATTAAAATATTAGAGAAAAAATTTGAAATTTATAAAATTTAATTCCATCATCCAATCGTCTGTTCCCACCTTGGTTAATTCTATGTCCAGGGTCATGACGTGACAATCAATGACTCATATATGAATTTGATTTGAATTGAAATTCAATCAAATCTATGTTTAGGCTTTATTTATGCCTTGTTCTTATCAATAAAACTTGTTCTTTCTGATGAGTTGGCTTTTCAACCATAGCCTTGTCAAAATTTTCTTTTCTCACTTTTATGGCCTAACCTATTAGTTTTTCTTTTTTAATAGGTCAAAATATTAAAAGCAGCCTCTAAACATCACCTCATTTTATGTTTCTTATTTACAAACTGACGGAAATGTGAACTTCTGCAACAACTCAAATTTGATGTAAAACTTTGGCATAATACAAGTAATAATATATATTTAGATTTTGCTTGAACCAACTTTATTATTATTTGAGTTTAATGCAAGTCGAAGTTGAACTGATTCTTCAGATTGATTTGAATAATTTATGATCGGTCAAAACAAATGTTTTTTAAGTAGTTTAGATCAATTACCTTTTGGTCTCATACATTTCTAAGGCACAAATTAATGCTTTCCCTGGTGCATGGCATGTCATGGTGCACCATTCATGCTATTTGCCAAAGGCATCGCATATGGTGAAAATGACATGCTTTTTGCACCATAAATGGACAATAACGCATAGAAAAAATCCCTCGTTGATTGTGCTATGCCAAATTTTAGATTTTAGGATCTAAAAGTAATATTTATATGTAGTTATTATTTTATTTGTACTAAATAAATTTTTATAGAGCATATTACCCTTCACCGTACCCATTTTCAAGCTTTCTCTTCTTCTCCCTCTCTCGTTTATCTTCCATCTTTGGCTTCATTGGCTTCAAAGCTCTTGCATCTCCCTCTTCTCCAGAGCTCGCATCTTGCTTTATGTTGCATCTCTTTTTCTTTATTCGTTTTTTTTCAAGAGTAGCCTCCTATAGGCCACAAACCCATTGTTGCACGCACAATTGCTAGTGAAGGCCTCTAGAGGCCACTCTATCCAGGCTTGGTCACCTCTTCAGTTTCCATGTGCTGCCTTGCTTTGCTCTTTTCATTGGTTAATTCTTATTTCATAGCTACCACTTTCTTAGTTAGTTTTTGAATAAAATGAGATCATTACTCATTTATATCTCTTGGTTTAAATTATTGTATGGAAGGAGTTTCTTTGAATTTTTATTCAATGATTATTGTAAGCATCATATGAAATTTGAAAAGAAGTCCTAAAATGTTTTGTAAAGTGCATTCATGTAATTAATGCGTGTCATTATTATAATTCATGGTTTTAACTCCCTTTCGACGTTTGGTGTTATCCATATCATTATAAATAGCAAATTTTGAGTATAAAATATTGCATTGTTACCTCTATTGCCTTTAGCTATCTAAAAAGAATATTGAGCTCAATTCAATCTTTTAAAAAGAAGCAACATAAAAATTTGTAATTTTGACAGAAGGGCGTGGTAATAATTGCATAACATTTTTTTTTGTGATAAAATGACACGAGGAATTAATACTCACAAGCAACACTTGTTTATACTAATTGTTCTTGGCACGTGAAAGATAAAATCAAAGATTTTTTGATGGATTTGAAAGATCAATTTAAGAAAATGTCGCATGATAATATTGATGAAAGTGATTAATTTAATATGATGATAGATGAAGATATTTTATGTCATGGATCCTCAGGAAGATATCATAGATCAAGAACCAAATGTCTTTAATCAAAGTTCAATAATTGTATGTTGAAGGATCTGAATGTTAAAAGACAATTGGATTTTTTTTACCCCCAATTTTGCTGAGGCGGTGAATTTTGTTAGGAGAGTAGATGTTTAAGATTCAACGTGTAATAAGAAAGGCAAAGGTAGACCTAAGAAGACTTGGGCATATTGTATAAAAAATGATTTTATTTTATAATTAAATGAAAATATGACACTCAATAGGACACAATGGAGAAAAAAAAATCATGTAGCCAACCCCACTTAGTGGGATAAAGGCTTGTTGTTGTTGTGGTGGTGAATCAATGAAAGGTAAATAGTGAAAAGAACTTGATGCTGCTAGGAAGGAGACTAGAGAAAGAGCAAGTATTCTTTTTGTTGGATGTATGATGTTGACATTCCTTTCAATGTGGAAATTTTGATAGCTTTCTAGCTGTAGTGGATGGATTCGGACAATTTAGTCTTGACATAAAACCACCTATCTATGATTAAGTGTAGATTCCATACTTAAAAAAAGAGGTTGAATGCGCAAAACCGTTGCAATGTCATAAAAAGATCATCTTAATTATTGTATTAAAAACAATTTTTTTAATTTTTTTATAAATTGTCTCAGAGTAAACAATCGTAGAGTTAATTAATGCTGGTTATTCAAAAGATCTAATAAAGACGTTCAAATTGCAAAGCAAGTTTATAGAGGCGTATAAATCACATTTTGTCATTTACTTGAGTATTGATAATCCATTTGATAATATTCTTAAATATTAGTGACTCAATACATAATGTGTATATATACACATGTATGTGTATATACACATGTGTATATATACACATATATGTGTATATATATATATATACATATACATATGTACATATATACACATATACATATGTACATATATACATAGATGTATACATATGTAGATATATACATAGATGTATACATATATGGATATATACATATGTACATACATATGTAGATATGTACATACATATGTAGTAGATATATACATATGTACATACATATGTAGATATATACATATGTAGATATATATTTTTTTTTGAGATAGCCCAAAGGCTAATATATTAAATAGAAAGAATGATACAAATAGATTGTCTGGGATGACCCAAACATGGCACCCTGCCCACACGATAACCACCGCATCAAATGGTTCCAAAAAGAGAAAATACAAAAAAAAAATATAAGACCTAAATAAAATACTAGAAAATGTTAAAATACAGAGTATTAGGTAGCTAGAGAGCGACCCAATTTTGTCTTGCCTCTGTCTCTAGTTCTAGGGAAGGAACCAACTAATAAATTGGTAAGATGAGTGTCATTACCAGTTGTAACCAATGTATCATTCAATAAATTTTTGAGCTCGAGTCGTCCTCCATTCTTCTTCTTCCTCTTGGAATAAACCCGTCATTCCTCATCTGAAGATTGACTCGTCTGATCATTAGAGTAGTCTAAAGTGTGTCGGACATGTGTAAGTTGTTGAACATTAGAAGCAACTACTTGTTGCACCAATTGAACTTTTATCGGATCGAAGGAGAGCTCTCGTGTGTCTTGATAAGTAAGCGAGTTTTCTTCAATAACAGTGAGTGGTATAAGCACATTTGGATCTGTACCTGTAGTATGGTGTTCTTCATCTGGAACTGCGGTGTTGGAAAGAGGATTAGGTTGCACCTTCTCGGCAAGGATGGTAGGTGGCTGATCTTTAGCAATATATGTCCTTAGATGAGGATGCGAGTGATAGCAAATAGTATAACTGTGTCCACACATACTACAATGAGAGCGAGAGGGTGTGGTTCTACTTCAACCTTTTCTCATTACCCGTTGTGAGTGGTGTCAATCCATACCTCATCCGGAGCTGGTTAAGTGATATCTCTCTCGACTAACACACAAGCCACAGAGGGTCTGGTGACAGCAAGCATTGGACTATCAACCTTAAGATGCTTACCATAAAGAGAATTTCCAAGTTGAACAGATGTAGTTTTAACCCCGGAAACTTTATCCAAACAGGAATGATATGGGACTCCGCTTTTGGATCAAAATCGACAGTCCACTTGAGAATTTTCATAAAACGGTTGTCGATCTTGATAATTTTTCGAGAAAAAAATGCGAGTATAATCTGCATCGTGAGATAACTGAATAAGTATTTATCGACCATCATGTAAGCCAATATTCTAACTGTTCAATAGCTTCATAGCATCAAATTTTTTTCGTATGATCTCCAATTTTGGGTGACCATAAAGGAATTTCCTCATTAGAACAAAACGCCAAGAGCACTTGAGAGTACTAGTTTCAACCTCAGTGAGAATAAGAGCGGGCCTCCCATTTTTTTTGTCAAGTTTTTTAATGAAAGTATGATCACCACCACCTTCAAGAGCGTTGAGCGTCGTGGAAATATTGAGGAACATTGTAGGACATACCAATACGAAAACCAGGCTTTGAACCTGAAAGAGGAGCACGGGTAGGAATAGGAAAGTCGCTGACAAGTGCATTGACATAGGAACGCATCGTCGTGGCCATCTCCAAAACGGCTAGCGAGCTGCTAGAAAAAGGGGAGCTGACTTCAATTTCTATCGGGCAAGGCGACAGAGATCGTCAAGAGAGGAAGGAAAACTGCGAGCGTCGGGCCAAATTAAAGGCACGAAATGCGTCAGTAGCAGTGCGAGAACGACAAAAACGAAAGAGGCCTTTGTCGTCTGTCATAGCTGCGACGAAAGCCTGTCTACGTCGGGCCGAATCAAAGGCGCGAATGCGTCAGGAAGAGGAACGACGCGCGAGAAAGCCGAAAGAGAAACCCTTCGACGTCGGGTACGAAAAAACTGATTGGCACGATGAAGATGATTGTGATTTAAGAGATTGTGATGGTTTTCATTAAAGGAACAATGTCTTTTGGACTTAGGATGATCATCATGATTTTTTCTATGATTTGTTTAATTTACTATATAAATATCAAAATTACAAAAAAAAATTAATTCTTTGAATTTAAGTGGTTGAGGTGTCGAGCTCTTGAAGTAAAGCATTATTTCTATAATTTTTATTATTATGATGATTTATATTTTAATTTAATTATCTTTAATTCCTTTTTGTATTTTTTTTTAATTTTTTAATGTTTGTGCCTTGGTTGAAATAGCGTGCGTCACATGATACACTTTACATTATAACTCTATGAGGACTTCTATGCTATTGACTAGTATGCTAGGTCCCCTTCTTTTCTTACTTTTTTTACCTTGCTCTTTAGTTTCCCTTCGTAATTACTTATTTAATTTCTCCTCTTTGTGTTGTTTGTCTAATATTATGAAATTTTGATACTTGAATGATAATTCAAAAGCCGGTTTGAAACTTGACTTGATATGGGTAATGGGTTGGAATGAGGTCTACCTTGAACCAATATGAAAGTTATTTGGATTGAATGCTAGCTAGGATTGACTTGCTCTAAATCCAACCTATTTATTGACCTAATATTAGTGCTCTTGATCAGTTTTTGCTTGATAAAGTTGGTGACTAAGTTTGTTTAGTTTATTTACTCTAATTTCGAGGTCTTTGGGTTTTTTGTGGATTGTGGGCTCATTTATAGCCGTCATGATTTTAGTTGACTCAATTGAAACTAGACCAAATATCGATTCACCTTTTTGAATATATATATATATATACTCAAATTTTCACTTCTTCTGTAATTGACAACAATTCAATCTCTACATCATTTTTCCTAGGCATTTTATGGTTTACCTCAGATATACTATATATATTCTTAATTCAGCAATCTTTGAGATATTGTCAAAGCTTGACTTGGCTGTTAATGGATTAAACAAAATCATGTTGCCCTATATATGTTAGGCATTAGCTAAGGGCCAATTTGGTCTTTATTTTTATTTTCATTGAACATGCTTTTTTTTAAAATTTTTTTTAAACTAATTTTTTTTCTGTTTTGTGAAAAAAAAAATCTGCTTTTAGTTGTTTTCACTTTTTTTAAAATGAAAACCATCCTTGTTTGCTACCTGATCATTGTTGATGCTGGCCATCGACGGCCACCATGACAATCACTAATATTACAACAAACACCGCCATCTATGCCCACCATCGTCACCGCCTTTTGTTAACACCATCCCTCAGACTTAATAAGCTACTAATTTTATTTTATTCCAAATTATTAAAAATTATAATCCCAAGTAACCCATAAATATTAAAATGCTATTTTCTAATGTGCAAAATATATTGTTTTGTGCTTAATATATAAGTCTTGTCTGTTTGTTATTTGCTGATTTACTGTAGTGCTGAGCATGAACCCAAAAGCATCTCATGTCAATCCTCGCCTATGTACTTCAGCAAGTTTTTCATTCATGCTGCCAGTCTAAAATTTTCGGTTATAGTCTAGGAAAGCATTAAACTCTATTTATTTACATTGCTTTAAAATTCTCAAGTTGGTGGAGTGAGATACCGTTTCTTTGTCTAGATATAGCATTTCTTCTTTATTTATAGTTGTTTGGAATATTTTGTCTCAATTAGTGTAATGATAGGAAGAACCCTTGATTTTTATGGAAGTATATAAATTTTATTTTTATGCCCTGTGATTAATTTGCTGTGTTTTTTGCTCCTATTATGTGTTTAGTCTACTTTACTGTGTTCATGAGCTAACTAGCTTTTGTTGAAATTTTGTTTGATGGACTGTTATTAATTGAACACTGTCATTGTCGGTCCTAAGCCTAGATGTGAAAAGTAGAGGGTTGCGTTAGGTAGTCGACAGTCAGCGTAAAACTTGTCGAAAAAAATCATGACATGAATCTTTTTTATCAACCTGGAGGCGAGGCGTTGTATAGCCTGAATACAGTGAAAAGTGTGCAAGGGTCGCTACATCAGCGCCCGGGTGTTGTGTCAAATAAGGGTTCTCACATTACAGACGAATGCGAGTAAAGAAGTTAGTCCATGAAACTAATGAAACTAATATTAGGATAGAATCTTGGAATATATGTACTTTCAATGGTAAATTAATGGAATTAGTTGATATCATGTTCAAGAAACTAAATGGGTTGGAGAAAAGGCTAAGAGATTGATAATTTAGGTTTTAAACTTTGGTATTCTGGTAAAAGTCGCACTAGAAATGGTGTAGGTGTAATTATTGATAAGAATTTGAAAGATAATATTGTAAAAATTAATAGAGTTGGTGATAGAATTATAGCCCTTAAGATTATCATTGATACTAAGATTTTTAATATTATAAGTGCTTATGCTCCTCAAATAGGTTTAGATACAGGGTCTAAAGATAAATTTTGGAATGAATTAGAAGACTTAATACAAATGATACCTCTTGAAGAAAGAATTTTTATTGGAGGAGATTTTAATGGACATGTCGGTAGAGTGGTAAAAGACTTCAGATATACTCATGGTGGCTACGGTTTTGGAGTAATTTTAGATTTTGTTTTAGCGTATGATTTTGTTGTTACTAATACTTTATTCAAGAAAAGAGATGAGCATCTTATTACTTATAAGAGTGGATCTAATAGAACACAAATTGATTATTTTCTTATGAGAAAAAAAGATCGTCAAGATTGTAAAGATTGTAAGGTTATTCCAAGTGAAAATTTAAGTACCCAACATTATTTTTTAGTCCTAGATTTTAAGATGAAGAGTTGTAAAATAAAAAATACAAGGATTCTTCATCGTATAATTAGATGGATGAACCTAAAATACACAAATAAAATTATTTTTATGAGTAAAATTCATGATTTCAAAATTTGAGATATTCATGAAGAAACAAATGTTATGTGGGATAAGGTAACAAACGCTATTAAACAAGCAGCAAAAGATGTGCTTGGAGAATCAAAAGAAAATATTTTTTATAAATAAAAGTAGTTAGTGGTGGAATAATAATGTGCAAGAAAATATAAAATATAAGAAGTTATGTTATAAAAATTGGTTTAAATATGAAAATTTAGAGAACTTGGAAGAATATTAAACGACCTGTAGGGAGTCTAAAAGAATAATTTGTGATGCTAAAAAAATTGTTTTTAATGATCTGTATAATATATTAGATACTAAGAAGAGTGAAAAATATATGTATAAACTAGCTAAACAAAGAGAGAAGAAAAGTAAAGATTTAACTCAAGTAAAGTGTATTAAAGATTAAAATCAAAACGTACTTTTCTTAGAAAAAGATATTCAACATAGGTGGGAGTTATTTTGATAAACTTTTTAATGAAGATTCTGAAAATACAATCAACCTTAGTGATCTTAATATCGTGAATAATAATAAAATATTTTATTTTTGCTGTCGCATTAGTAATAAAGAAGTTGAGGAGATTTTAAAGAAAACTAATGGTGGAAAGTCTATAGGACCTGATGATATCCCAATTGAAGTTTGAAAATATTTAGGAGATTTGGGAGTTTATTGGCTCACTAAACTCTTTAATATTATTTTAAAAACTAAAAAGATGTCTGAGGAGTGGAGGAAGAGTATTTTGGTCCCCATTTTTAAGAATAAAGGGGATGCACAAGAGTGCAAATTATAGAGGAATTAAGTTGATGTGTCATACTTTAAAATTATGGGAGAGGGTAATTGATGATAGGTTTAGACGCATTACAAAAAGTTCTCATAATTAATTTGGATTTATGTCGGGCAAGTCTGCTATGGAAGCTATACATTTATTGAGAGGTGTGATTGAGAAGTTCAGAGATAATAAGGAGAATCTACATTTGATTTTTATTGATTTAGAAAAGCTTACGATAAGGTTCCAAGAGATATCCTTTGGAGAGTTCTTGAGAAGAAATGTGTTGATATGACTTATATTCAAGTCATTAAAGATATGTATACTAGAGCTGTTACTTGTGTTCAAACTGAAGGAGGATTGA
>NW_018245118.1:194674-216899 GCF_001263595.1 Phalaenopsis equestris | reverse complement strand
CTTTGGGCCTTTTTTGTGTGATAGAAGTACCGCTTAGACTGAAAGGAAAATTTTATAAGACGGTGGTGAGACCTGTAGTGCTTTACGGCGTTGAATGTTGGCCTTTAAAAGAGAAGCATAATAATAAGTTGAGTGTTGCCGAGATGAGAATGATTAGGTGGATGAGTGGCTTTACAATTAGAGACGAAATGCGAAATGAATATATCCGTGATAGGGCTAGTGTAGCTCCTGTGATGGACAAAATTAGAGAAAGTCGTCTTAGATGGTTTGGTCACATTAAACTTCAATCATCTGATGATCTGATTAGTCTGATGATCTGATTAGGAGAGTAGATGTTTTTGATTCGACTTATGTTAAGAAAGGTAGAGGTAGACCTAGGAATACTTGGGCTTATTGTAAAAAAATGATCTTAATATACTAGAACTAAATGAAAACATGGCACTAAATAGGACGCAATGGAGAAAAAAGGATTCATGTAGCCGACTCCACGTAGTGGGATTAAGGCTTTGTTGTTGTTGTTGTTGTTGGACTGTTATTAATTGAATTGTGCTAAGCCATGTGTAATATGTTCCATTTCACACTACTTGCTAATGATGGCTGCTGCATTCCCAACTACCATCACACCACACAATTACTTATTTCCAAATACTACACGTTTTTGGACATGCTATGAATGTCTAATTTTTTTTGGTTTGCCCTATTTGCAATGATATCAATTCAGCCCTTCCACCCTCCCAAGTCCACTCCCTGCTCTTAATGGAAAAAGAATAATGGAGAGGAAATAAATTAACACATAATACTGGTTGGTGTACATAAACGACTCGCTTTGTGATGTTTTGACCATTAGTTCAACGATTTCTTTGTGCTATTTTGACCATTTTTTCTATCAACAATCATTAGCACGAAGGCATCATCACCACCATAGGGCTGAAAATACAAGTTTCTTATATATATTAGATTTATCAGCCTGAGAGCTATCTTTTATGACTCACATTATTTTCATTATTTATTTCTTGCTGGGTTTTCTGCTCTCTTCTCGTGGGATTTTAATTTTGTTTTAATTCAAGCTTTGTTGTAAAGAGCGTTTTGGGTTGATTTTCTTTTGAGGATTGTTTTGTGGCACTACAATCTCGTTGAGATGATTGAGCAGATGAAATGTTGCTATAGTTATTAATCCTGTCATACAATAAAAAAAATATTTTTAGTCTTGTTTGATATTTTTAATTCGAAATCATGGTATTCTTGTTGACTAGTATGTTTTTATTAGCCTTAACTTGCTTTTATTATATATGCATTGAACATTATTCTACTTGTGAAGTTCCTTCTAATGTAAATTTTTTTGTAGAAAATTTATGTTGGTCATCAGTTCGATTATGAATTTGATTTCATTGCTAGACAACATCAGTTGGAAATGGCTAGTGATGATTATTTTTATAGGCCATTGATGTCATCCTTTACTAGTTTAGACGATGCACTTTTCATGCAGACGGTTATTAATTTGCAAGTTATTCTAATCCATTTCTTACAGTAATTATGCATGCTTTTTAGTTGAAATTACTTTGTTACATATCAGACAGCGATGCTTTGATCTAATTTACCAACTTTTTGGTTCATACGTAATTTTTTACATGGTAGTTCTCTTTATGGTGGTAATTTTCATAATATGCAGCGTTATTATGTCTTCTTTTAACCACTTGCTTTGATTTTTTATTGCTCGTAATATTTTTATCGATACCATTTTGCTTTAGGTCTCGAAGAAAATGAAAAACAGTGATCTTAAGTATGACATACTTGGTTGGGTGATCCTTGCCGTTGGCATTGTTGCATGGGTGGGTATGGCGAAATCTCACATTCCTCCCCCACCTCCTAGGTGAGCCATCCATTCATTTTTCCAGTTACTGTTTTGATTTTGGTGGTATAGGCGCTAGAGTTTTATCTGTGAGATCCACCAATTTTGTAATAACTTGTGAAGGTCATTTATAAATAATTAGCCGCACTTGAGTCAATTTACAGGGCCTTCTTACATTTCTTAAGAGTATCTGTTAGTACCACATATGATTTCTCCAATTTTAATTCTTCATCTATTAAACTTCTATTAAGTGGAACAAATTCTATGTTCATGACATTTCCATTTTATATTTGATTTGCTCATTGGTGGTTTCTTCTAGAACTATGCCTCGTGCATCTAATTTCGGCTGTCAGTGAAATATGTTGATTTTTCCTTTTAATCGACCAAGTTTTGTGGTGCATACCATATTATTAGGATTTGTTTGCGACTTTTTTTAATTTTTTTGTTTTTGCTTTATTTTAAAAACATATTTGATTATGCATTTTTTTGCATGATTTTATTTTATTTCTGTAACAAACTATTATTTCTTTTTAAAACAATCTAAACATCGTAAAGTTACGGGCATTTTCAAAACAATGAACCATTTATAACAATCCTTTTTAAGAATTGTGTGAAATGTATGCAAATGTCTCGTGTCTGTGTTGCTCTATTTGAATGCTGACAACCCTGTGGTGCTAATAATAGTTCCCTGAAATTTAATTTTTGTTGCCTCGTTCAGCTATAAGCTTGCGGTGCTAATTGAAAGCACACATTTGTACTCAATGGTTGCAAGTCATGTTTCACACTATTTGCTTCCAAAAGTGTGTGCAGGCATTTTGTTTACTTTGCTACTGTGGTTCGGGCATTGTGACATTTATCTAGTGAAAAAAAGAATGTCGAAGTATCCTGCGCATTATTTGTGACTTGTTTAAATTCTTCAATTTATTCTCTTGATTTGTCAAATTAATATTAAAATAATTTATTAGAATTCGACAGAAATTTCCTGTTTAGTTGATTCTCAAAGTGAAAATTATTGATATTTCTGGTAACTCAGGAATATTGAGTTCTTGTCATAGAAACAAAATTGAAATCACTACAAACGAGTAATGCTATTTATAAGGTTCCTTAGAACTGCAACTTCCCTAGTTTCTAAAAAATAATCTTACTATTTAGAGTAAAAGGAAAAAAAAGTTATATCAATTTCTCACAGTAGGTTGATGTCATGTACATTTTACAAAGCAAATATTATTACTATTTTCTTTTTTAATTTTGTAGTCCAATTAAAAAAATAGTATTTATAGTATAATTCTTATGATTTATATATCAAACACCTCAATTTTTATACTTATTTGTATAATACTCGATTTTAATAGGGAATTTGACATATATATATAGCAAAATTTTCTTATATATTATCATTTCTCTCACTTAAATTTTCATATTTATACAAAGGAGGACTTGAGTTTTCGACTACGTTGGCTATCACAGGGTTCATAGTTTGGAGCTATCCTAAAGTGTGGTGAAAAGGATTAGAGCATATAACCTTAGATGTTATAATGGTTTGATAATTATCAAGTGGCATCTTCTCTTAAAATTGTTAATTAAGGTGACAAATCAAGGTGTTTTGAGTGTTGCTTGGTTGGCTTTTCATTCTAAGTGTAGTTTTGATCAAATGATTAATAAACATATTTTTGTTCTTGGGCTCAAGTTTTGTTCTCTCTCCTAAAGTTATGGTTGTGAATGAAACAGTATATTCAAAATAATTAAAGTTAAGTCTTCTAATTTAAAGTTTTTTTATTTAAGATTATTTGTATTTTCACAAGATAATAATAATAATAATAATAATATATTTATCATGCAAAAATGAGATTTTTTTTTGAAATATTTCTATCACTCCAATGTATACGACATACAAATTTATTTTATTGATGCATGTTAGAAAATTTGTAGCGGTAGAGTGATGGATTACTTTCTTGTGTTGCATTGAGATTTCAACAAAAAAAATAACAAATAATTACATCTGAAGCTTTTACGTGGAAAAATTTTAAATGGAAAAAGTCACAAGGCCTGATTTTGTTATAAAAATCTATTATAAGTTAATTATTATAGAACCCTTATCCCACAGACGATAAAGAATTATAAAGTCTTTTAAATTACAACTTTGACGTGCGAATGAACTCGTTATAAGAAGTGGCCGGCAGCCGATGGCGATCGGTGGAGACCAACAGTGGTAGTTGATGGCGGTCGGTGGTGGTCAACTGATACGTCATGAAAAAATTCTCATCATTCGCCACGAATCCTAGGCATGACTTGGATCTCGAGATAATCTTTCGAGCAAAAAATGTTCCAATCTTGAGCTCTGATTTCATCAAACTGGCCGGCTCGATGAGACGGACCTAATGATATCAAAATTAGTCCAATTCGAATCAAACCAACCTTAGATCAAGTTATTAAACCACACTTAGAAAGTTTTCCAGACATATTTAGAAGTTCAAATGAGTTTTGAATTTAGGAATTCTGTAGTTGAATTGAGGTTCTTGCAAGACGAATCTAGTGAGCCTAAGTTTACTTAATTTTGACATTATTAAGGCATTCAAATGTCCTTCAAATACTGTCTAATCGAAGGAATCTATCCGTACCGTTCGATCAAAGTGCTTCATATTCATGTATTAATTGCATGCAAAACAATATAAATATAGCCCCACCCCTCTCATGAGAGGGAGGAGAGCTTGAGCTTGAGAAAGGACTTAAAGCTTTGAGAATGAGTTGAAGTCCAACGCCACTTTTTCCACTGTTGATCGTCGTTGGCTTTTGATGATCGTTGTCGAAAACAGTTGACCGCCTGCTGACCTCCGTCAACCATCGACGATCGCCTTCGATCACCGCCAATCTCCATGGACCACCGTCGACCGTCGTTGATCACCACCAAGCACCATCGATCGGACGCTGCCAATCGCTATTGTTTACCTCCCGTTCCTAACAACAAACTCATCATCACGTTGACGTTGTAATTCAGAAGAATTTGTAGCCCTTTTTCGCCTGTAGAACAAGGGATCTTTGTAATCATCAACTTATAGTGGAATTATACAACTGGGCTAGGCCTCATGGTTTTTTTCTTTATACGGGTTTTCCACGTAAAAACTTATGATGTCACTATTGGTTGTTTTCTTTTATCTGAGTGTGTGTTGAATCTTTGTACCACATTAAGAAGATAGTCTGCTACTCTACTGCCACGGATTTTCCAACACGCATTATTAATAAAAATTATTTTAAATTTAACATGACCCAAGACTTATATACTTATAAGTTTACAGGTAGGAAATCATATGTTTCTGGAGAAAACTGTATTCATTGATCTAATCATTTATTTGGTGAATATATAAGTCTTATCTAGGCAAAACTATTGAAAGATATTGGCAAGGATTCCATCCAACATTTCTAGCAACTTCTCCCTTCTACAAGTAAACTCAAGCCCATTAAAAACCAAGTCAAACAAACTAGCTTCCTCAATTGCGTCGTTGAATTTATTATTGAGTAATTGATTGACTTGCTTACCTCCCTTTTTTAAGCTTGTTTACATATCATATTAAAATCTCCTCCAATACAACAAAATTTATTTGTATTGTTTCCAATTTCCTTCAAACAGGCTTGAGGCATGACCACGGCTAGGCATGGCCACGCCCCATCTTGGCTGTGGTTACGACCCCTAATTCTGTTGCACTGATCCATGGCCTTTGTCAACAGATCCTCATTCTGACCTTCCAATCAATCATATAACTGAAAATATCGAACAATTATCGACGGTTATGGAAACCACCAGAGTAATCCGGACAGTCGATCTTCTGTCTGACCGACGAGCAAGACTGTCGCCATCGCCTATAGAAGGCGACTGTTCATCCCTCTCTAGACTCGTGCTACTGGTGCTCAGTGCTCTATGTGCTTGCTCTGGAGGTGTGAAGTCATCTTCTCAGGGTGCCTTTAGTCTTCGCTCTCCGGTCAGTCGTTGCTTTGTAAGTCTTTCTTCATTTCTCTTTTTTTTTCATGAAGTGTTTTAATTTAAGTATTTTAGTTAAAATCTAGTTTAGGTTAACTCAATAGCCATTAATTAGGCTTATGTTTGGGTTCGACTAAAATATACCCAAATCCAACCTAATCTTAATCTTTAAAATGGTTTTACCCAAACCCTAAAATTGAACTCAAATCTGACCCAACCAGGACTTGGCCCAACCTAGACCTGACCCAGCTCATATTTAGCCCAACCTAACCTAATCCCTGAAACTTAACCCAGAATTGACCCAACCCAACTTAGACCAGACCTAGCTCAGGTCTAGCCCAATCTAACCCAAACTCTAAAACCTAACCCAGGTCTGACCTAACCCATACTTGAGTCAGATCTGACTCAACCTAGACCCAGATCAGCTCAGGTTTAGCCAACCTAACCCAAACTCTAAAACCTAACCCATGTTTGACCCAACCCAAACTTGGCCCAACCTAGACCCTGCTCTGCTCATGTCTAGCCAAAATCATAACCCAAACTCTAAAACCTAACACATGTTTGACCCCAACCACCCAACCTAGACCCGAATCAGCTCAAGTTATACCCAACCTAATCTAAACCCTAAAAACTAACCTAAGTCTGACTAAATCCAGTTTTGATCTGACCTAAACTTGACCTAGCTCAAGTCCAGTCCAACTTAATCCAAATGAGCTGAAACACCCCGAAACTACTCAAATGACTCAAAACACCCCGAAACTACCCATATTCCCATGACACCCAAATCAAATCTTATGTTACCCGGGTCAACACAAGTCAACCTGGGTCAACCTAAATCAAACCTTCACCTATTGGGTCAACACAAATCAAACCCAAACCACCTGAGTCAATCTAGACCCGACTTAGCTTAGGTCTAGTCCAAACTTAAAACACCTCAAAACTACCCAAATACCCAAAACACACTAAATCAAACCTTAGCCTACTCGGGTCAACCCAAATCAAACCCTAACCTACTTGGGTCAACCTAAGTGAACCCGGTCCAACTCAAATCAAACCCTAACCAACCCGAGTCAGTCCAAGTCACGCTGAGTCAATCCAAATAAAACCCTAATTAACTTGTGTCAACCCAAGTTCACCCATTTTAAACCTGAATTATATTGAATTAGCCCAAGTCCAATCCAAGGCTATGGTTATTTTATGCATGTCTTCTAATTTTATTGTGTTATTCCATGTTCCGTTACATTATTGCTTGTCTTTCATGTTTTATTACATGTTTTATTGTGTTTCTCATGTATAAAAACAAAAATAAAAAAAATAAAGAAACAAAAATGAAAATAAAAACATAAGACGAAAGCCCTTTCCAGGTGGTTTTATTCTCAAACAAAAATATAAAAATAACAAACTTCAAGACTTAGTAAACTTTGGTTGTCCAACATGACTAACAGGTTCTAGATATTGAAATAAATGATTAATTAAATATTGAACTTCAAATTTTAATTAAAATGCACTAAGATAGAGAACTGAAATATAAACTACGCAGATCCAACGTGAACTCTAGGCTAGCTAAAATAGCCACAATAATTCATGGTCATACACTTACCCTAGGTTAGTTTGAGTATAGAAGCCCGGGATAAATTAGGTATCTAGCTAGAATTAAGGACTAGGACTTACAAAACACCTAAACCTATGCCTTGAGACTAAAGGGAATAACTTTGAAGGATGTAAGCCATGGTTTCCGACAAAGGTATTTCAAACCCCCTCGAGACTATGAATCCCTTGAGCTACGATATTTAAGGGGACTCCTAGTTATGAGGTTGGTTATAGTTGACAGATACCATTTTTACTGAAACGACAGAAAGCCATGGACATCTTGACTGGCTAAATCATTTCGAGTGTTTAGGTTAGTCCACATGTTAGGTTTCTTTATAGAGTTTAGGTTTGACTTTCCATCTTGAAATGTTTCCTTCCTTACTCTATAGTATAGAGGTTCTAATTAATGCATGTCTATCATTTTAAATATTATTGATTCACCTTGTAAACCTTATCTAATTAGTTGAAAGAGCAATTCAATCCTTTCAAATCATCTCCCAGATATAAGACCTACTTTACTGGATAATCGAGCTTTTTTTACCTCTTTAAGCTCAAATCTTTTAAATCCTTTCATAATTCGATTCATTATATTAATCAAGAGCTTTCTTTAGGTTTCATGATCTTAAGGATGTAATTAATTAAAAGGGCTTGCCCTTATAGGAAGTAAGACCCTAGAATTTTAAAAAAAATTGGTAAGAGAAAAAAACCTTGGTTCTAAAGACCAAAAGAATGCTTTCATCATCTCGATGGTTAAGCCAATTTCTGAGGTAATATTTTGTTCCCCTTGGAGGACATATTATTCCATAGAATTATGTCTCTGATCATCTAGATAGAATGTCTTTAAAAAGGCACTATGGTGTTGGTGAACAAAATTTTCCTTATTGCAGGTCAAATGCTCATGGCTTTCTGTCATTCCAAAGTAGTCGGTGCGGTGGTTTTCTTTGTTACGAGTAACTACAGGATTCCTTATTAGTAACAACGGGTTACCTCATCTAAGGACTCCTCATAAATTGAGGTTTGTTTAGTTAGGTTCAAGTTTAAGCTTGAGTGGATTTTATTTTCTTGTTCACTTCTTATGAGTATTATAGAGTTTGGTGACTTTTTCTTATCCTTAACATTAGGTTTAATCTTTAAGGATTCCTTATGTCACTTTGATTATTGATTCAATTTGATTTTTATGTCTTAATTTACATTTGTTCAGTTCATTTATTAGTGGGAATTTGATAGGAGATTGTTTAATGTATTTTAATATTCATTGTTGGAAACTTTGAAGTGGCCTGATAAGAGATTTAGTAATTTCTTTCATTAAGTGTGATAATGAGAAAGTTACGTCTGTAGTCTTGGCAAAGTTATAAACACGCCCTTACTCATTCCCTCATGTGAATTTCAAAATTCGATTGTTACTTAACCTCCTATTAATAAACTAGCGCCAAGGCACTTAGATGGAGCTCCTTGGTGCTCAGAGTCAGGCTCTTAGGTGTCAAGCTTGTTGGTTCCAATAGGCTTCATTTAGCTCCTCTTTGATCCTTTTCAACTCCGCTTCGCTTCATGTGTTCTACTCATTTTACATGCAAGAAAAACACAAGAATACCCTTCATTAAAGTGTAGTTTCATCCAAAAATAAGTGTAAAAGATAAAGAAAATTAAGCATGCTTTAGAACACATCAAAATCTTCCAAATTTAAACGTTACTTGTCCTCAAGTCACACAAAAACTTTAAAAACCAAATTTTTTGATTTGTGGAAGTGGGTTTTTTCAAGATTTCCTACAATTTTGCCCCAGGAATGTCATAGTGCAACTAGGAGAAATTCTAGTTAATCAAGCTAGGACTAGGGTATAAGCATATTTAGTATTTAACTTAGAATTCCTACTTTTCTTTCTACCTAAAAAATAAATGTAGTTTGTCAAACTTGGGACTCCTAGAAAGTATATAATCAGAATCTAAGCACTTTATTTATAAAAAAATTGTTAATACCTTTTGGAAAAAAAATAAGTTTAGTATTGTATTTAAGTCTTTTTTTAAGAAAATTCAAGTGAAACCAATTTTTGACTAGGCTTCTCCTCAAGTTTCTCCTCATTTTTTATATATTTTTCTTTCTTTCTTGTTTTTATTCTTCTTTTAGAATCTTTTTTAATTCTTAACACTTTTATCTGAGGATTATTATATCTGGATAAACCTTAAATAGTTTTGAATTTCACTATCCTAATCCTAAAGTTAAAATCTCATCACTTTCCTCCACTTGAAAGTTGTAAGTATAGTTTGAAAATAAGTTTTAATAAAGTATAAATTATTTTTAAAGTGTAAATCTAAGAATCCTAGTTTATTCAAAAGTACAATCCTTTCGTACTATAAATAGTAAAATCATATTTTTATGAACTCGTACTAAATATTTTAACTATAGCGTAGTCCTTTTCACCAAAAGTTTCAACTAAGTCTTCTATAATATCTTTAAAATCAAAATTATAGTACCCTAAAGGTAACACCACATACAACTAGTCATTTTAAAATGATATTAATTTTATATGTAATCCATTAAGGATAAATAAAGGTTAGCTTTTTTAAAGATTTTTCTCCTCCCAAACTTGAACTTTAAGATGTGTAGCAACCGGAATAGAAAAATATAAGAAGGGAGAAAATAGAACCGAAATACTTTCTACCACAAAAGTTTATTATGAAAAACATACAATTATAAACAAAAAATATAAATATATAGTAGTAAGTGAATCTCAGTTCAAAAAGTTTAACATGAAAATTGCATTAAAAAAAGCTACTATATCACAACAGCCAAGTCAACATACAATTCAGAGCAACAAGAAATGCTAATCCAAGACATTTATTACATCAACATCAAAAGAAAATGTCAAGTACAACAAAATGAAAAGTAAATATATCAATGCAACAACATTAGGGAAAAATAAAGTCATCAGTACATCACATCAAAATAAAAATAAACATCTAATATGCTTCCTCATCCTTGAAATACCAAAAAGATATGCATTTTTAGACCCATATTTCTACTCATTTTTGGTGATATTGCACTTTAATAGAAGGTATTTTTTATGTTTTATTGCTGATTGTTAATTCGCAGGTTGTTGATTTTTAGGACTTGGAGCAAAAAGGAAACAAAAATGATAAAATTTGGAGTCAAAATGGAGATTTTGAAAAATTGTTCAGCGTCGATGTTGCTAGACTAGGTGTCAACGGCTCCATTTGAAAGAGAAGATGGATTTATTTAGATGGCCACTGGCGCCGACGACACCAGAATGGGCACCGACGGTGCCAGTGTCGGTGCAGAGTCTATTCTAGAAGATTCAACGAATTTTGATGCTTTTTGAAGAGTTTTTGGATGCACCTATTGGAGAACCAAGCCTGAGCTCTATTTAGAGCTGAAATTGATCAGAAAAGAACCCCCCCACTTTCGCACCTTTTCGTGCTCCTCCTTGCCACTTCACATCCTTCCACGCCATTCCACACCATCAGTCATTTATTTTCTTTATAGTTTTGAGTTTTTATGGTGAGTTTAAGTGTGAATTCTTCTCTAAGAAGTGTTGGAGAGGGAGAGAAGTGAGACATTTCTTCTTCCTACATTTCCTAAGAGAGGATACAAAGGATTTGCTTTGAGAAAGAGTTTCAGATAAGTGTTATTTATTTATTATTATTGTATGAACTTCCTTTTATATATGAAATTTGTGTTATGTTGTATCTTTCTCATAAAGTCTGAGTAGTTCCCTTTGTCTTTCTCCCTACTCTGAGATATAGTGAAATGAAAAGATAGTTTGGATGTGTCAATGTTAAAATATAAAATAAATTGTGATGGTTTTTCAACTCCGCTCTTAATTTACTTTTGGATTTGACCAATTGAATTGTTAAAATATGTTATGAAACATATGATCAGGGAAATGGAGTATGAGTTCTACAACAGAGTGAGAATCACATTTAAGTCCAGGAAGGAGTATTTCATTCATAAAATTAAGAGCAAATAAATAGAAAAATATACATTGTTGAGTGTAGAATTGGAGATTTTTTAGGATGACAAACTGAAATCCTCAATTTGACTTTATGTTTAAGAACTAAAGCGAGAGTTAGCCTTGAGGGAAAGGGAAGTGGGAGCTCTGGAGTGGAAGCCAATATCCTTCTAGCCTAGTCACGGATTTTTAAACCTAAGATTAGCCAATGATTTTCTATAACACTGAATCAGGGTGGAGAATTAAAATTGCTCCTATTTGGCACAATACATATTTAAAACATTTGTCTCATCTCATTTCACTAAAAACTCAGTGTAGTGGGAAAGATGTTTTTTCATATTAGAAAATTTCATCTCATAAACATAATTTAGTAGTTACTAATTTAAACTCTATATTTAAATTTTACTAGTAGTTAATAATTTAGTTTTGATAGTATCTCAAACATTCAAAATTAGTGACAATAATTTTGCTTTATCTCTGTGAATTACCTAGTTAATTTATCGTCACAAAATTTAAACCTTCTTCGTGGGATTGATATTTGGGACATAAATAGAAAGTCTTATATTACTTGATAATGATACGTATACTTGCGTAGAATCTCAACATTTAAGTGCTTAACATTATTATTCATAAAATACAATATTAAATTTTTGGTACCGTTTATATATATATATAATCAAAAATCAAAATATTTATATATATAACTATATAATTAAAAGTATTTTTAAGAAAATTTTCTTTGCTTATTATATTCCTTTATGCAAAATATTAGATCTGAAGGTCTAGTACCTTACGATTCAAAATTAGAACGTACTATTAGAAAAATTCGAAAACAACAAAAGGAAGTTAAAAATTTGAACAAAATGGCAAATAACTTAGATAATCAAATAAATGAAAATCGACAAAGACCTTTAAAAGATTATGCTAATCCAACAGCAGATGAACTTCACTTAACTATTCAAAATCCTAATGTTGCTACTAGTTCATCTGAGCTTAAACCTGCTATTATCCAAATGATACAAAATAATCAGTTTGGAGGAACACCTACTGAAGATCCTAACTTACATCTTGCTAGTTTTCTTGAAATTTGTGCTACTTTTAAATATGATAGAGTATCCAATGATGCTGTTAGGATTAAAATTTTTTCTTTTTTCATTAAGGGATAAAGCTAAAGCTTGGTTAAATTCATTAGCACCTGGATCTATCAGAACTTGGGGAGAACTATCACAAAAATTCTTGACTAAATATTTTCCACCCTCGAAAACCGCTAATCTTAAAAATGATATTACATCTTTTTTGTCAGTTTGAAGGGGAATCAATATATGAAGCTTAGGAAGGATTTAAGGATCTCCTTAGAAAATGTCCACACCATGCTTTACCAGATTGGTTAATAATTTAAACTTTTTACAATGGATTAGTAGGTTCACTTAGATCTATTATAAATGCTGCTGGAGGTGGATCATTAATGTCAAAACCTTTTGATGAAGCATACTCTTTAATAGAAGAAATGACTACTAATAATTTTCAATGGTCCTCTAAACGGGTAAATCCTAAGAGAGTAGCTAGTGTTCATGACTCTGATGCAATGTCTATTTTAGCATCTCAAATTGCTGTTATATCAAAAAATATTGATAAAATTAGAGTGAACTATTCTCAAATACAACCAGTATTAGAGGAGAATTTACTAGGGCATATAATTGATACTCAATTATCTCATGAAACTTTAAATACTATAAATAATCAAAATACCAATCCCTATTCTAACTATTACAACCTTAGATGGAAAAATCACCCTAATTTTAGTTGGAATAATTATAACAATTCAATAAACCCCTAAGAAAATTTAAATAATCAAGGAAATCCTAATTATCAATCTTATTATCCTCCTGGATTTAACTCTACCCTAACCCACAAGTTAAGGAAAAGAAGTTGACGATGGAAGAAGTAATGTTGAATATAGGAAATCAAATACAAAATCAAGGGGCTGCTATTAGGAATATTAAAAATCAATTAAGACATATTGCTACTGCACTTAGTAACAGACATTAAAGAAATTTTCTGAAACTATGGGAGTTAATCCAAAAGATCAAAATAAGGAGCAAATTAAAGCTATTCAATTTCAAAGTGGAAAAGAATTTAAAACAAGAATTTAAAGAGAAACTGAAGTTGATGAGGAGAAGGAAGGATGGAAAGTGACCATAATGAAAATAAACAAACACAAGTTCCTTTAGAAAAACCATACATCCATTTCCTCAATGATTAAAGTAGAAGAACAAAGATAACAATTTACAAAATTTTTGGAAATCCTTATTTGGAAATCCTTAAACATTCCTTTCATTGAGGCTTTGGAACAAATGCCAAGTTGATAAACATTCCTTTCATTGAGACAAATGCCAAGTTTCCAAGTTTTGTGAAATTTATGAAAGATACACTAAACAAGAAAAGGAAGTTTGCAGATCATGAGACTGTTGTACTTAGTGAAGAGTGTAGCACTATTATTCTGAAAAAGCCTCCTGAAAAGTTAAAAAATCCTGATAGTTTTACTATACCTTGTGCAATTGGTGAAAAGTTTTATGGAAAAGCCTTATGTGATTTAAGAGCGAGTATCAACCTTATGCCTCTATCAATTTTTAAACGTTTAGATTTGAGAGAAATTTCCCCCACTACTGTAACTCTTCAGTTAGCTGATCAATCAATAACCTATCCTAAAGGAGTTATAGAAGATGTATTAGTAAAAGTGGTTAAATTTATCTTTCCTGTAGACTTTATAGTATTAGATATGGAGGAAGACAAAGAGATTACTATTATTTTGAGGAGACCATTTCTTGCAACAGGGTGAGTTGTGATAGATGTGCAAAAAGGAGAATTAATAATGAGAGTTAATGATCAAGAAGTAACATTTAATATTGCAAAATCTATGAAATACCCTGCAGCTGAAATAGCCAGCAGCAAAAAAAGACAATGAATGTTTTAGGATGGAAGTTACTGATTATTGATCAAGCAGAAATTTGTATAGCTTAATAATAATAATGCAATGTAACCCAAATTATAATGTAATTTTAATGAAAATAATTTATCTTTAAAAACCTCTTTTAAAATCCCAATTTTCTTTTACATATAACACAAGTATACATATCGTTCAAGTAAAATAGGGCTCTAATAGAGTCCTAGATATCGATCCCACAGAGAAGCTGGAAATATATTTATGCTAGCTAATTATATTCTATTATAAAATAAAATAAAAATAAAAATAAAGTAAAGTGCAAAGTTTGAAATTAAACTACTTAAGTGAAATGCTTCTAAACATACAGATATACGACTATAACAAGTAAATTAGACTAGATGCTAAATTTCAAAAGTAAATTGCTGAAATAAAATAAAGGTTTTTGTTGATGAAAAGCTCAAGTATGAGAAAACATCCTTCCCCTTTTCACTTCCCCTTTACAATGAAAATATGGTTTGTGAAGAAAATGAAATCATTTGAAAAATATATTTAAAATTTTTTTTGTGCCAAATAGGAGCAAATCTATTCTCTACCCTCTTCTGAGCACTATAAAAAACATTGACTAATCCATAGTTTGGTCCCTAATTCCGTTGTTAGGCTGGGAGGATATCATCTGTCACTCCAGAGCTCCGACTACTCCCTCCTCTAAGTGCTAACATGCTCGCATTAGTTTCCAATCAACTAAACCAAATTGGGGATTCTAATATGTCACCTTAAAATCTTTCAATTCTACATCCAACAAAGTATATTTCTCTATTTATTTGCACCCAATTCCATGGATGAAAAACTCTCCCATGAAATCAAATGTGATTCTCCCTTTGTTGTAGAAATCATATCCCTTTTTTAGAACATATAATTCTCAACACATTTTAACAATTCAATTGGCCAGATCAAAAAGTAAATGAAGATCCGAGTTCAAATCATCACAAATTATTGACATTTAAAATCGTAGAAAATAAAATCAATTCTTCACAAAACTATTTCTTCAAAGTAGGGAGAAGGATAAAGAAGACTACTCAAAATTCATGAGAAGGATACGGTAAAACACAGATTTCATATATAAAAACAAATTTACAATCAAAAGAAATCAAAAGTATAACTTAACTCACAATCCTTCCCAAGCAAATCCTTAGAAGTTCTCTCTAAGCTTTTCCCTCTTTACAATCTCTCCCAATTCTCTCTTAGAAATGTAATGAAGAAGAAATCTCTCACCTTCCCTCTCCTCTTACAACCCTAGAAGAAAATCTCCTCCTTTCTCTCTCTCTAACTCACGCCTATCCTCTCTCTAAATTTTTCGTCCCCCCTTTCAAGTCCCTTCAAAAGTTCTCTTTTATTGGCTACCTCTCCTCTCTAAAAAGAGTCTCAATTCCATCCAAAATTCAAAAGTCAAAACTTTGAATTTCAAAAGATGTGCCTCCTTGATCAGACAGTCAAATCCCTTCAAATTGAAATCTTTCAAAGTGTCTACATGCATTGAATCACTCTATGGGGTGGTAGAACAAGTGTCCCTTTAAGAATTTGTGCAAAATTCGTCTCAAACCGCCTTAATTTAAAAATGTCACGCTTGGCGCATCATGCGCCAGCGCTCTGGATTTTGGCTCATCATGCGCCAAACCCCAAAATTTGCTATTTTTGCTCCAAATTTTACTCTTTTTACCATTTTTGCTCCAAATGCCTAAAAATGGTATACCTGCAACAAAACACAAAAATATCTTTCTTTAAAGTGCAATATCACCAAAAATTGACATAAAAAAGGGTAATTAAAATAGTATATTATTTTTGTGAATCAAAATCCCCCAAACTTAAATGTTACTTTTCCTCAAATGACACTTTTATTACATAAAAGCATATGACTTTAGGATAGAGATTAACTTATCACTTCTATACTTTAGTTCAATAAATAGAATAACAAAATTTAAGAAAAAAAACATTTAATAACTTAGGTTCCAACTCTAAGTCTAGGAATATCTAGTAATCAAATTTAAGATTTCTGAATCTTTATTCATTTCAAGAAGAATTGCAATTTGTCATGCTAAGGACATTTAGAACATTCATATGAAAAAGAACTTCATAAAAACTTTACTAGAAATGCTACTAATACTTCAAGACAAGCTTAAAAAGTGTAATAAAGCTCCTTCCTTAAGTTGATTCAAGTGAAGCCAATTTTTAATTAGGCATCTCCTCAAGCTTCTCCTCACCTATTTTTTTTCTTTTCTCTCCTTTTCTTTCTTTTTTTTTTCTTTTAGGATCTTTTTAATCCTTTCTTTTCTTTTTCTTTTTACTTTTTCAAATGAGGATTACTATATCTTGATAGCCTTTAATAGTTTTGAACTTCACTATCCTCTTCTTAATGTCAAAACTCCAAACCCCTCCTTACTTAATAAAGTTATACTAGTTTATGATTTTTCATAAAGACGCATACGTTTTCTTCTTACAGGAAACTCTAAAATTCTTAACATTTTAAAAATACAATTTTCCTTTACTTAAAATAGAAAAACATAGTCTTATCCTATCATACCAAATATCTTTAACTTTAGAATTGATCTTCATTATTAAAAATTTTTTACCTAAATTTACTATAATATTTACAAACATAAGTATAGTCATTTAAAGTTAAATCTTAATATCCCAAGTTATGTTAAATAAAATTTGAAAAATATTGTTACTTTAGGACAAATAAAATTTAATTTTCTCCATTTCAAGAGAAAAATTTTCTTTTCCCCCAAACTTAAATTTTTAAATGATTTTAAAATCATTTTAGTACAAAATTTTAGTTGGTGAAAGAAAACAGTAAATACATGAAAATAAAAACTAACTTATCAAGGATTTCTGATCATGAAATTGGTTTTGGTATACTGCAGGTACTAACTGTAAAACTACATGCTGGCTTTAAAACAATAAGTAAAACATAATATATTATAAAAAACTTGCTGGGAATTAAACACATAAATATAAAAATTGAAAAATTAAAACTAAAAATACTACACATTCAACAAGCTCAAACTAAAAATACTAAAACTAAAACGAAAAAGTAAATAGTCTACAAAAACTATTACAAACGACAACTCCATAACACAACATAAAAAAGTCTTTTACTACAACAAGTTTTCCAAATAAAAGTAAACCAAAATAAAAACACAAACACATCAAAATAACAAAATAAGACTCATAAAATATCAATCTTCATCTCCTTCCACTCCATCATCATCATCATATTCTTCTTCTTCTCTTGCTTCTTCATCACGCATAGGAGCATAGGGGACAAAGCTGGGGAAAACAGGAAAGTTCACATTAGGTTCACCTAATTAGTGTCTAACCATAACATTTTGAAAATCTATATCATGTTGAACTCTCCTCTGCTGATATTCATCATTATATGCATTCCTTGCATCTATCTCTCCCAACTGAGTCTGTATATTAATAATATCATATTGTTGAATCATAAGCTGGTCCATAACACCTTCCAAAGATGCAGCACTAGAAGTAGATGCCTCTACAGCAGATGTAGAGGGCCTATCCCTTCTTCCACTTCTAGGCTCAATAAATGATTCTACTCTTTGAATAATTTGTTTCTTAATAAGATTTTAAGGTTGTAATCTTTCTTCATTTCTATGGGATTCAACTCCTAATTGTTCACATAAAGTGAAAATCAGGGCAGGATATCTCAAGCCTCCAGCAGTAGCACTACCAGCAATCCTCTGGGCGTGATGAACTATAAGTGCACCAATGTCTATTACCTTCATATTCTGAATGCAATAGTTCAACACAGTTTGATCCTTTGTAACATCAGCAAGATGATTTGTAGGTAAAATTTTGAAAGAGATGAAATGGTGCCATATTTTTTGACTGAATAGTTAATGAATAGTTAGCATGGAAGCAGGGAAGTTAACTATCTTGTTATTCTTTATCTTCCACTCTCCTTCTTTTGCATTAAATATTTAATAGTTAATAGCAGAATGGTCAGTATGCACAATACATTTAGTTCTAATCAATTATGATCTAAACTTATCAAAAGCACACACAATGACTAATAACTCTCTTTCAGTGGTGGTATAGTTAATTTAGGGATCATTAAGAGTCTTACTGGCATAATATATGACCTTGAAAATCTTATCATATTTTTGCCCTAAAACAACTCCAATTGCATAATCACTAGTATCACACATTAGTTCAAAAGGTTTCTTCCAGTCCGGTGAAATAATTATAGGAGCAGTGATCAATTTTTCCTTTAAAGTTTCAAAGGCTTTAAGGCAATCTTGGTTAAATTCAAACTTTATATCTTTTTCCAGTAGTTGGCATAAAGACTTAGTAATTATTGAAAAATCTTTGATATATCACCTGTAAAATCTTGCATGTCCTAAAAAGCTCTTAACTCCTCTTACATTAGCTGTTGGAGGTAGGCTTGATATAACCTGAACTTTTGCAGGATCTATTTCCATGCCATTTTCTGGAATTTTATTTCCAAGAACAATTCCTCTTACAACCATAAATTGACATTTCTCCCAGAACAAGATTAATCTTTTTAAAACGTTCCAAAACTTTTTCTAATTAATTTAGACATATTTCAAAGGAAGTTCCAAATACAGAAAAATCGTCCATAAAGACTTCAATCCCTTTTTCAATCAAATCACTGAAAATTAACATCATACATCTTTGAAATATTGCAGCCACATTACATAATCTAAAAGACATTCATCAAAAAGCAAAAGTTCCATAAGGACTAGTAAATGTTGTTTTATCTTGATCCTCAAGAGCAATCCTCAAGCCTCAAGAGCAATATGTATTTGGTGATAACCGGTATATCCATCTAGAAAACAAAAATATTTGTGCCCAACTAATCTATCCAACATCTTGTCCAAAAAGGGTAAAGGAAAATGATCCTTCCAGGTGCAGAATTTATTTTTTATAATCTATTTAGATTTGCCATCTAGTGACTTGTCTTGTTGATACTTGTCTTGTTGATATTATGCTCATTCGTCACTACAGTTATACCTCCTTTCTCGGAACACAGTGAATTGGACTCACCCAAGCACTGTCTGAAATAGGATATATTATTCCCACATCTAACCATTTTATAATTTCTTTCTTAACAACTTCTTTCATCATAGGATTCAATCTCCTTTGAGGATCAGTTCTTGGTTTATGTTGATCTTCCAAAAAATTCTATGCATACAGATTAAAGGACTAATTTCCTTAATATTAGTCAATGTCCATCCAAAGACTTTCTTGTATTTTTTCAAAGTTTCTAACAATTGTTGTTCTTGAGCATCATTTAGTTCTAAGGATATTATGACACGTAGTGTAGATGAATCTCCTAAAAATACATACTACAAATATGTAGGAAGTGTTTTTAATTCTAGTTCAAGGGGTACTCAATAGATGAAATCAATTTTTTGTCATTTGCTGTAGGATCTAACATTTCAAATTTCTCCTAAACATTATTCAGTTCTTCCGTACTCACTTCCTTAGACTCATCTTGGATTTTATTCTCATCTTGATATTCCATATATTCCTTTTCAAATTCACTTTCATATGTCTTTTTAGGCTTAAATACTCATTAATATCCATTCTGAAGCATTCAATCTCTTGTTCTTTTGTAGGGTATCTCATTGATTTTGCAATATTAAATGTAACCTCTCGATCACTAACTCTCATATTTAGTTCTCCCGTATGCACATCTATCAAAGCTCTTCCAGTGGATAGGAATGGTCTTCCTAAAATAATAGGAATTTCTTTATCTTCCTCCATTACTAATATAATAAAGTCCATAGGAAAGATAAATTTATTAACCTTTACTAAAACATCTTCTATAACTCCTTTAGGATAGGTAATCGACCGATCAGCTAACTGAAGAGTTACAGTTGTAGGTGAAATATCTCCTAAACCTAACCTTCTGAAAATTGATAACGACATAAGATTAATACTGTCTCCTAAATCACATAAAGCTTTTTCATAAAATTGTTCGCCAATAGCACAAGGAATTGTAAAACTTCTAGGATCTTTAAGTTTTTTAGGAAGCTCCTTCTGAATTATAGCGCTACACTCTTCACTGAGCGCAACCATCTCATTATCTACAAACTTCCCTTTCCTATTAAGTATATCCTTCATGAATTTCACATGGCATTTGTTCCAAAGCTTCAACAAATGGAATGTTTATAGTTAATTTCCTCAAAATTTCTAAAAATTTCAAAAATTGATTATCTTTATACTTCTGCTTCAATATTTAAGGAAATGGAGGTGGTCGTCTTTCTACAGTGATTTTCATTAGTTTAATAAGAATTTCTGACTCATGATAAAAATCTTCACCATAATCTTCATTTTCCACCCCATCCTTTTCAATTTCAACTTCTTGTTGAACTCTTTCTTCTAATTCTTTTCCACTTCTGAGTTGAATAGCTTTAGTTTGCTCCTTGTTCTGATCTTTAGGATTTACTTCAACATTACTATACAATGTTCCTGGAGTTCTATTGTTAAGTGAAGTGGTAATACATCCCAATTGATTTCCTATTTCTGATTGTAGTTTCTTGACTCTGTAACTGACTTCCCATTTGCAATATCAATTCTTCCATTGATAAATTTTTCTCCTTTGCAAATTATTAAATCCTGGGCGGTAATAAGATTTATAAGTTTTCCTTAATTGTTGGAGCTTCCCACTGGGTATGCAACATTGTTTCCCCATTGTGGATTTGAAGTATTTGAGTTATTATTACTCTAACTAAAGTTTGGATGATTCTTCCATCTAGGATTATAATAATTAGCATAAGGATTATTAGAACGATTGTTTATTGCATTTAAAGTCTCATAAGAAGATTGAGATTCTATCATTTGTCCCAATGAGTTCTCCTCAAACACAAGTGTTGTTTGAGAATAATTCATTCCATATTGATATATCTTCTTCAATATAACAGCTATTTGAGCAGCTAATATAGATATTTCATCAGAATCATGAACACTGGCTACTCTTTTTGGATTTACCCTTTCTAAGGGCCATTAAAAATTATTAGTAGCCATCTCTTCAATTAATGAATATGCTTCATCAAATGGTTTTGACATTAATGATCCACCAGCAACAACGTCAATTATCGATCTAAGAGATCCAACCAATCCATTATAAAAAGTTTGAATTATTAACCAATTTGTCAATGCATGGTGTAGACACTTCCTAAGGAGATTTTTAAATCTTTCCCAAGCTTCATAAATTGATTCCCCTTCAAACTGACATAGAGATGTAATATCATTTCTAAGCTTAGCAGTTTTTAAAGGTGGAAAATATTTAGATAAAAATTTTTGTGATAAATCTTCCCAAGTTTTGATAGATCCGGGTGCTAACGAGTTTAACCGCATCTTAGCTTTATCCCTCAGTGAAAAAGGAAAAAGTCTAAGTCTGACAGCATCATTCGACACTCCATTATATTGAAATGTACACAATTCTAGAAAACTAGCAATGTGTAAATTGGATCTTGATTTGGTGTTCCTCCAAGCTGATTGTTTTATACCATTTGGATAATAGCATGTTTAAGCTCAAATGAATTGGCAGATATAACAGGGTTTTGTGTACTCAAATGAATTTCATCTGCTGTAGGATTAACATAATCCCTTAAAGATCTCTCATGATGTTCATTTTCATTTCCAGCATTACTTGAGTTGCAAGCCATTTTGCTAGAATGATTTTTCTCTTTTTGTTGTTTTCAAAATTTTCCAACAGTTCATTCTAATTCAGAATCATAAGGTACTAGGTTTTCAAATCTTGTACTACGCATAAACAAAACAAAAACAAGTAATTAAAAATAAACAATACAATTAACAAAGAAAAAGTTCAAACAAAACTAAAAACATTATATATA
>NW_018245118.1:188331-194584 GCF_001263595.1 Phalaenopsis equestris | reverse complement strand
CTATATATATATATAATATTTTAAAACAAAATTAACTAATATTTTCTGTTACTTCCCCGGCAACTGCACCAAAAACTTGATCACGCAAGAATTTGTGTAGCTTAATAATAATGATGCAATGTAACCCAAACTATAATGTAATTTTAATGAAAATAATTTATCTTTAAAAAAAAATTTAAAATCCTAATTCTTGCTTACATATAACGCAAGTATATGTATCGTTCAAGTAATATAGAGCTCTAACGGAGTCCTAGATATCAATTCCACATGGAAGCTGGAAATTTATATAAGCTAGCTAATTATATTCTATTATAAAATAAAAATAAAAATAAAAAATAAAAATAAAAATAAAATAAAAATAAAAAACAAAGTAAAGTGCAAAGTTTGAAATTAAACTACTCAAGTGAAATGCTTCTAAATATGCAGATGTAGACTATAACAAGTAAATTAAACTAGATGTTAAACTTTCAAGATTAAATTGTTGAAATAAAATACAGGTTTTTGTTGATGAAAAGTTCAAGTATGAGAAAACATCCTTCCCCTTTACAATAAAAATATTGCTTGTGAAGAACTTAAAATCATTTGAAAAGTATATTTAAAATTTTTTTTGTCCTAAATAAGAGCAATCCTATTTTCTAACCTCCTCCAAGAGTTATAAAGAATATTGACTAATCCAAAGTTTGGTCCCTAATTTTGTGGTTAGCCTGGGAGGATATCGACTGTCACTCTAGAGCTCCAGAGCTCCCACTACTCCCTCCCTCCTCCCTTGAGGGCTAAAATGCTCGCATTAGTTTCCAATCAACTAAACCAAATCGAGGATTCTAATCTCTCACCTTAAAATCTTCCAATTCTACACTCAACAAAGTATATTTCCCTATTTATTTTCACCCAATCCCATGAATGAAGTACTCTCCCATGAAATCAAATGTGATTCTCCCTTTGTTGTAAAAATTATATCCCCTTTTCAGAACATATATTTCTCAACACATTTTAACAATTCAATTGGCCAGATTAAAAAGTAAAATAAGATCGGAGTTCAAATCATCACAAATTATTGATATTTAAAACCGTAGAAAAAAAAATCAATTCTTCACAAAACCATTTCTTCAAAGTAAGAATAAGAATAAAGAAGACTACTTAGAATTCATGAGAAGAATACGATGAAATATGGATTTCATATGTTAAAATAAGTTTATAAACAAAAGAAATGAAAAGTACAACTTAACTCACAATCCTTCCCAAGCAAATCCTTAGAAGTTCTTTCCAAGTCTTTCCCTCTTTACAATCTCTCCCAATTCTCTCTTAGAAATATAATGAAGAAGAAATCTCTTATCTTCCCTCTCCTCTTACAACCCTAGAAGAAAATCTCCTCCTTTTTCTCTCTCTAACTCACGCCTATCCTCTCTCTCTAACTTTTTCGTCCTCCCTTTCAAGTTGCTTCAGATATTCCCTTTTGTTGGTTGTCTCTCCTCTATGAAAAGATTCTCAATTCCCTCCAAAATTCAAAAGTCAAAACTTTAAATTTCAAAAGATGTGCCTCCTTGATCCAAGAGTCAAATCCCTTCAAATTGGAACCTTCCAAAGTGTCTACATGCATTGAATCACTCTATGGGGTGCTTAGAACAAGTGTCCTATTAAAAATTTGATTCGTCTTGGACCGCCTTAATTTGAAAATGTTACACTTTATGCATCATGCGCCAATCTGGTACATCATGCTCCAGCGCTCTAGATATTGGCGCATCATGCGCCAATCTGACACATCATGCACCAAACCCCAAAATTGGCTATTTTTGCTCCAAATTCGCTCTTTTTGCCATTTTTGCTCCAAATTCCTAAAATGGTATACCTGCGATAAAAACACAAAATATTTCTTTTTTTTAAAGTGCAATATCACCAAAAATAGACATAAAAGGATAAAACAGTATAATATTTTTGTGGATTAATTATCTAAGTAATGAGCAATTTAAGAAAAAAATTGAAGAAAAATTAAGGCAAGAAGATTTAGTGAGAATGAGGACGAAATAAAGGAAGAAAACTTAGATTATATTCAGGATAAATTTGAAACTTTAGATTTGTTGGAAAATGATAATAAAAATCTTATTCTTTCAAGAATTAAACCACTTGAACTTATACTGAATGTATTACCTGCCTATTTAAAATATGTGTTTTTAGGAGATTCATCTACATTGCTTGTTATTGTATCTTCTGAGTTAACTGAAATTCAAGAACAACAATTAATAGAAATGTTGAAAAGATATAAAAAGGCTTTTGGATGGAATTTAGCAGATATTAAAGGAATTAGTCCTTTAATTTGTATGCACAGAATTCTAGTAGATGATCAATACAAACCTAAAGCTGATTCTTAGAGGAGATTAAACCCAATAATAAAAGAAGTTGTTAAAAAAGAAATCTTAAAATGGTTAGATGCTGAAATTATATATCCTATTTCAGATAGTGTTTGGGCGAGCCCAATTCACTATGTTCCAAAGAAAGGAGGAGTGGCCATTGAAGTAAATGAGGAAAATGAGTTAATTCTAATAAGATAAGTTACTGGTTGGCAAATTTGTATAGACTATAGAAAATTAAACATGGCCACTAGGAAAGATCACTTTTCTTTACTCTCTTAAGACCAAATGTTGGATAGATATTGGCTGAAAACAAATATTACTAATTTTTAGATGGATATATTTGTTATCATTAAATTCTAATTGCTCCTGAGGATCAAGAGAAGATAACATTTACAAGCGCTTATAGAACATTTGCTTTTAGTGGAATGCTTTTTAAACAATGCAATGCACCTTCGACATTTCGGAGATGTATGATGTCAATATTTAGTAATTTAATTGAACATGGAATGAAAGTATTTATGGATGATTTCTCTGTATTCGGGACTTCATTTGAATTATGTTTAAATAATTTAGAAAAAGTTCTGGAATTATGTGAAAAAATCAACCTAATACTAAATTGGGAAAAATGTCAATTTATGGTTGCAGGAGGAATTATACTTGGGCATAAAACTTTTGAAAATGACATGAAAGTAGGTCCTGCATAAGTTTAAGTTATTAAAAATATACCACCGCCTACTATGATCATAGGGGTAAGAAGTTTTCTAGGACATGCTAGTTTCTACAGGCGTTACATAAAAAAAATTTTCAAAAATAACTAAGTCATTATGCCAAATTTTAGAAAAAAATACAAAATTTGATTTTAATGAGGAATGCATAAAAGCATTTAAATTATTGAAAGAAAAATTAATCACTGCACTTATAATAATCCCACCTAATTGAGAGAAACCATTTGAAATAATGTGTGATGCTAGTGATTATGCTATTGGACCTGTTTTAGGACAAAGGCACAATAAAGTTTTTAAAGTAATATATTATGCTAGCAAAACTCTAAATGATGCTCAAATTAATTACACTACTACTGAAAGAGAGTTATTAGTTATTGTCTATGCCTTTGATAAATTTAGACTCTATCTGATTGAAACCAATTATATAGTGCATACAGATCATTCTGCTATCAAATACTTAATGCAAAAGAAGGATGTTAAACTAAGATTGATTAGATGGATACTTCTATTGCAAGAGTTTAATTTTATTGTAGTTGATAGAAAGGTAAATGATAATTCATTTCTCTAGACTAGAAAAAGAAATATTAACTAATTTTGCAAATGAAATTTTAAAAAATTTTCCTAATGAACAATTATATAGTATTGATGAAATGAATATAATGTGGTATGCCGATAGAGTGAATTATATTGTAAGTGATATTCTACCACCTGATATTAAGAATAAAAAATTAAAGAAATTTATATATGATTCAAAATTCTATTTTTGGGATGACCCATATTTATATAAACAATGTAAATATCTAATTATTAGAAGGTGTGAGCCTTATAAAGAAACTCAACAAATAATTGAAAGATGTCATGATTTTGAATTTTGAGGATATTTTGGAACAAATAGAACTGCATATAAAAGTTTGCAAGCTGGATTTTATTGGCCTATTCTTTTTAGAGATGTTAATGAATATATCAAAACATGAGATCGATGTTAGCAAATAGGAAATATTTCTAGAAGAAATGAAATGCCTCTAAATTACACATTGGAAGTTGAAATTTTTGATGTGTGGGGATTAGATTTCATGGGACCATTTATGCCTTAATTTGGAAATTTATATATATTACTTGCAGTTGATTATATGTCTAAATGGATTGAAGCTGTTCTTGTACATAAATGTGATTCTCGGAGTGTTTTTCTAAGTTTTTAAATAAAAATATTTTTACAAGATATGAAATGCCGAGAGTAATTATTACTGATGGAGGATCCCATTTTAGGAATAAGAGAATTGAGAAATTGATTAAAAATATGATATTATACATATATTCTCTACTGCTTATCATCCTCAGACCAGCGGTCTAGTAGAAACATCAAATCATGAAATAAAATGAATTTTAGAAAAAGCTATAAATCCTATAAATTGGATTGGTTTGCTAGATTAGATCCTACATTATGGGCATACATAACTGCTTATAAGACTCCTATTGGAATGTCCCCATATAGACTTATTTTTGGAAAAACATGTCACTTCCTAGTAGAATTGGAGCATCAAGCATTTTGGGCTATTAAGGAATTTAATTTTAATCTAAAAGATGCTCGTGAGAAAAGATTATTGCAACTCAATGAACTAGAGGGGATTAGAAATGAAGCATATGATAATGCAAAAATCTATAAAGAGAAAATGAAAATATGACATGATCGGAATATTATTAAGAAGAATTTTGAACCTTGACAAGAAGTTTTATTATATAGTATAAGATTGAGATTAATTACAGGAAAACTAAAATCCAGATAGTTTACTGAAGAACCTTTAGTGAGCAGAAGGATTCCTCCCCCACTGGATTTCCTATTATCCAGTGATCTGCTGCCTCTCCCATATATCAAATAACTCATTTTTGTTGTTTTTGAGAGGTTGCCTTCTTTTCTATAGGCCCTCTTCCCCCCCCCCTTCAATTTCCTTTTGTATTGGGTTTTCTTTCATTAATGAATTGGAGCTTGGTTCCTTACTCAATATATATATATATAATTTTGTTTAATAAGTGTATTTATATATTAGGAGGTAATAATATTTTTGAGTTGTACACTATTTTATATATCATAAATTAAAACAAATATTGGAATTGGAGGAAAATTTGAAATTAAATTGAATAAAAAAATTGAAAGATGCGATGTTGGCCTCTGGCACCAACAGCACCCGCTAAATGGATCATGGCGCCGACAACACCATCGGGAGTGTCGACGACGTCCCAAGCAATTTTACGCGTGCAAAACAAATTTAGCGGACTTTGGCGGTATTTCGCTCCTAAATATTTGTCGAGAGGTGTTTTTAAAGGCCTAAAAACTGCCTTGGACATCCAAAAACTTCATAATTTTGAATTTCATGGCTTCCAATTTCAAAAATACTTGAAGGTATGGAGTTTTTAATAAAAGAAAGTTCATCAATTTTGACACGCAGAGATTATACGACAAAGTCATTACGAAAAAGAGACTTATCAAGGAGAGGAGAGAGGAGATTTGTCAATCATGGATTGAGTAATCCAAGTTCACAGATTGAGAAAATCATTGTACAAAGGCGTTGGGAAGTTTTGTGCTACACAACCGCTGCAGTTGTTGTACCAGTGGTAAATGAATTCTATGCTAACTTACATGGAATTACCCAAGGAGTCTTCTTTGTTAGAGGTAAGACTGTATCATTTACTCCGACATGAATTAATGATTTGTATATGATAAAAAACGTTCCAATTTGTCATTATACAAATTTTATCCCAACGAGAGATATCAACGAGCCAACGAGAGATATGATACAAGATGTATATAATTTTCTGACGGATGAAAATGATAATTGGGAAATCAGGGATGAGTGATACATTAGTTTCTCTGCTTCACTGCTTAATCAAAAATCAAAACATTGGCATTTCTTCATATTTGAAAAATTACTCCCTACCATGAAGATTAGTAGAGTTACAAGAGAAAGTGTCATTTTAAACTATTGCATTCAAATGGAAAAACACATTGATGTGGGATCGATTATTTTCAAATATGTTATGGGTATTATTATGAATGGGTCAATAAATGGATTGGGGCATCCTCCCACAATTTTCCTACTTTGCAGTCAATCTCAAGTTTCATATGAAAGTTGGGAGAAAGCTTTATTACCTTATGATTCCTATTGATGATATGATGATAATTAT
>NW_018245118.1:177860-188204 GCF_001263595.1 Phalaenopsis equestris | reverse complement strand
GAGAAGAAAATGAAGAAAATAGAAAGAGAACTTCAGAGTATTACAAATAATCTAGGAAATCTTAACTGCCTTTTTGATCACCTAGATTGGAGGATGAAGGAGAACTTTGATCGTACTGGAATAATTAAAGCAGGATTGGTGTAGACGTTCAAGAAAAATTGATGGATCGATGAAAATTTGACCAATCAATTTCCGTACTAACCCTTCTACAATTTGTATGTCCATTACCAATCTTTGGGAGATATTAGAGGAGGAGAAAGTACTGAAGATGAGGCAGAATAATTGAAGAAGTTCGACTCTCTACTAATTTAAAATACTTATGTTTTTAATATAATTGTAATTACTTTGCTTTAGAAATCTATTGAGTTTGATTGTGTGTATAGTTTTGTGTCAACGTTCTAGTGTTGTGGCTTGATTTCGATGTTGAATTATAATTTAGTTTGCTTTAAGGATGTGAAATTGTAATTAGAAAAATATTTTTGTAAAAGTGTATTTTTATATATAAAAGTTAGTTTGGTGTTGTTTGTGAAAATGCTTGTTTGTGAATTATTTTAAGATGAAAATTATAGTTCAAAAAGACTAAATAGACTTTGTAGTAAATTGAAAGAAAATTGAAATTTACAAAAATAGAAAATCAATTTTTTGGCCAGTGGCTCCGACGGTGCCGGCATGGGCGCCGATAGCGCCCTCGACTCGAATCGACCCAAACACCATTAAAAATTCATGATTTGCACAGTAAAATGCCATTTTTACCCTTCGAGTCACATTCAACCTCCGATTTTTGAACCTAGGGCTTGCTATTACTTGGATTTGAGGTGATTTCATCTTGTCTAGGTAAGAGCTACACTTTGAACTTAAAATTTTTTATTTTCACTAAGAATTTATCTTACATTGTCGAGATCCAAAATTTTTAATTTTTTGAAAGATTTTGAGAAAATCCTTTGGCGAAGAGCTCTTACTTAATAGATTTAAGTTTTAAACATTCGACATTGTGATTTTTAGAATTTTTGAGAATTTTTTTGGATTTTATCAAATTTTCTTAGATTTACCATGACATCAAGAATGAGCAAAAGAAAGAGAAAGGTGAATTTTGACGATCAAAAGTTTGTCAATTACAAAGCCAACATTTATTTCAATAGTCTACTTAAAACTAAAAAAGTGATTCTAGATCGAGGATTTAAAAATCCGGGTGGAGAAGTTGAAATAATAATCAATGCTCGGCAATGGGAGAATTTTTGTTACTTTACTGCCGAAGCTATTATTGGTGTAGTGATGAAGTTCTATGAAAATTTTAAGGAGACTTCTGAAGACTATGTGTTTGTTTGTGGAAAAATAGTGTTGTTTGTGGGAAAATGGTGGAGTTTACTCCAAGAGCTTACTCCAAGAGAAATTAATGAATTTTATCAGTTAGAAGATGTGTATAACTGCCAGTACAAATCGTTTTCTACTAGGAATGAGGCCTTGGTTGAAGTTATTTCTTTTCTTACTGATGGAAGAGGAGTTTAGAAAGTGAAGAATGGTGTTAAGGTAAACATGGTAAACACTATGTTAAATGTAGTATATAAGGCCTGACTTTTCTCTTTCTATGTTAAATGTAGTATCTAAGGCCTGACACTACTTTATTTCTGGATCATCACTACAAACAAATCATCACAGTGAGGTTACAAAGGATAGAGCCATCTTGAACTTCTGTATCCAGCAAATGAGAAGGATAGATATTGACTCTATCATTTATAGAAACATTTGATCTATTGCTTTTGAAGAGACTACTGGTGCTTTAGCACACCCTGCCTTGATCTTTACACTATGTGAATAGGCAGGAGTTGATTTTAGGGTGGATGAGGAGAGGATTGAACCTCTAAAACCTATTGGACCTACCAATATAAATACTTATGAATCCCATGTTGGATGGAGATCTGGAAGTAGGACCAGGGATATCCCTTCTACTTCAAGTACTACTTCTAGTACTACTTCTAGCACCCCTACTATCCAGGAACTTATGAAGCAGATGATGATCCAACAGGGATATATCTTGAGAATATAGAGTAGAATGGAAAATATGGAGACCAGAAATGCACACAAGGATTATTTGACAAGACAAAAATTTGAATATGAAGCCTCTTATGATGATGCAATGGTCAGATACATGAGGGGTGATCACTCAGTTCAGTTTCCTACTCACTCTGTTTTTATCCCATATCAGCAGCAAAATTTGAGCAGCAAAATTTGGATGCGGAAGATGCGGAAGAAGAAGAAGAAGAAAAAGATGATTAGTGATGCTTTAGTTAGATTTTTGTTTAGTTTATGTTTGGTTGTACTTTATTGTTGAGAATGTTTGCAGATTGTGACACTTTATTTTAAATGTTATGTTGTGTTGTGAATAATAAATTTGTGAAACTATTTTTACATTGAGAACCATTTTAGTACTACTGCTAGTTTTTAGTACTTTGTTGGATGTATTTGTAGTTAACTCTTTCTCAGCAAATGTTTATATGTATTATGTTTTATATGTATTATGTTTGTATTATGTTTTATTTAATGTTTTAAGTCTTGCAGCTTTTCATATTAGCACTGCAATATTTCAGAACTAAAGTTCAAATCAGAACCTTTAACAGGTATGCCTTTCTTTATGTATTTAACTTTTTTCTTTCACCCTTTATTTTTTCAGTTATTCATGCAAAATCTTTTAAAAATTTAAGTTTGGGGGGAAAGAAAAATAATTCCTTTTTAAAGAAAAAAGACTTTATTTAATTTGTCCTCAATTAGCTATATTTTCAAAATATTTTAAAATTTAACATGACGTTTTAGATAACTACGTAACTTTAGATAACTACATTTGTGTTTCTAAATATATAGTAAACTTAAGTAAAAATTTTCAATAATAAAGGTTAATTTTAAAGATTAAGATATTTGGTATGATAGAATAACTTTATGTTTTTCTATTTTAAGTAAAGGAATTAGTATTTTTGAAATATTAAGAATCTTAGAAATTCATGTAAGAAGAAAAGAATAAAACTTTATGAAAACTCTTTAAGGCTAATATAAATTTATAAAGTGAAGGAATGTGAAAATTTTTTAACTTCAAGAAAAGGATATTGAAGTTCAAAATCATTAAAGGCTATCCAGATATAGTAATCCTCACATATATAAAAAAAATGGATTGAAAATGATCCTCAAAAAGAAAAGAAAAGAAAAAGGATTGAAAATGATCCTGAAAAAGAAAAGAAAAGAAAAAAATGTGAGGAGAAGCTTGAGGAGAGCCTAATTAAAAATTGGCTTCACCTGAATCAACTTAAAGAAGGAGGTTTGACTACATTTTCTAAACTTATATTTCAGTATTAGCATATTTACTAGTAAAGTTTCATGAAGTTCTTTTTCATTTGGATATTCTAAGTGGCTTTAATATGATTAATTTGTAATTTTTCTTGAAAAGAATAGAGAATAAAAAAACTTAGACTTGACTGCTAGATATTCTTATACATTTAGTATTAACTGGAGTTATTTTACATTTTTCTTAAGTTATACTATTATATTTAGTGGACTAAAATATAGAAATCTAGAAGTTAAAATCTTTTCCATGAGTCATATTTTTTAGGTGGAAAAAGAGTTACTTGAGGACAAGTAACATTTAAGTTGGGGGATTTTGATATACCAAAAATATATGCATTTTTAGACCCATATTTTATATTCATTTTTTCTGATATTGCACTTTAATGGAAGATAATTTTTATGTTTTATTGCAGGTTAATTTTTAGGAGTTGGAGCAAAAAGGAATTAAAAAAAGATAAAATTTGGAGTCAAAATGGAGATTTGGAAAAATTGTTCAAAGCCGATGGTGCCAAACTGGGCACTGACGACATCGTTTGACAGAGAAGACGGATTTAATTAGATGGTCACTGGCGCCGACGGTGCCAGTGTCGGTGTATACCCTATTTCTATAAGATTTGACAAATTTGGATGCTTTTTGGAGAGTTTTTGGATGTACCTATTGGAGAACCGACCCTAGGCTCTATTTAGAGCCAAAATTGATCAGAAAAGACCCCCCTTCACACCTCTTTATGCTCCTCCTTGCCACTTTACATCCTTCCACGCCATTCCACACCATTAGTAATTTATTTTCTTTACATTTTTGAGTTTTTGTGGTGAGTTTAAGTGTGAATTATTATCTAAGTGTTGGAGAGGGAGAGAAGTGAGAGATTTCTTCTTCCTACATTTCCTAAAAGAGGCTACAAAGGATTTGCTTTGAGAAAGAGTTTCAGATAAGTGTTGTTTGTTTATTATTATTGTATGAATTGAGCCAGCATTCCACCAAGGATATACAATAGTCCAATTTCACTTCAAGTTAAACCATGTAAGAGCCTTCGCAAGGTCTCCACAAATGTGTCTATCGACCTTAATTGAGGTCAAACCTCTTATGCTAAGGTATGTTTCGAGAACCTTAAAAATCCTCTTGGATTTGGACCTTTATTAAGGAAATGATCACACCATGTCTATTTAACCTTATGGATGACTTCTTCTTGTGTAGATGAAGCTTTAGAATAAAACCATTAGAAATTTCATTGAGAAATGAGGTTGATCTTCGAGTTTGAATATCAATGGCTCTAGGTTAATGTTCTGTGGTGATGATGACTCAATTCCGTCCATTTTTGTGTTTAAAAAATGGATGACCGAGATTAGATCGAACGGACATGCGGCGAAAGGGGGAGTCTTGGATCGATGCCACCACGGACGCTTGCGTGGAAAGTTCTGTGAATTAGAGTTGAAAGTGTAGCAGTTTGACGAATCTGATGTTGAGCTGGCATTGCGTTGGATATGTAGATAATTAGGGTTTATTTAAATTAATTAATTCAAAAAAATCATAATTAATTTTAAAAAATCATATCTCTTCCTATAAAAGTTATAAAAATTAACCAAAAATGCCTCTGGACTCAGGAGATAGAGGAGAGAATTAAGAAAAATAAAATAAAAAGTAATTGTTTTTTATTTAATTTTTAATTAATTAAATACTCTCTGGAGTATTTTAATTATTAAGAATTAAATAAAAGTCCAAAAAATATTAAATTTACAGGGATTATTCCCCTCATCTTCGAGAATATTCTCTGAATTTTTCAAGGTTAGAGGATGTCTCTAAAATGAAAATAACCAATTTTGCGCCACTTTTGTAATTATTTTGGAAATAATTATGAAAAATGAGAAAACTAAAAATTGAATTGGAAATTGGTTAGAAAATTTAGGGCAATAAATTTAAACACTAAAAATAATAATTTCCAATCTTTGAAAATCTCTAAAGTGACAATTTAGACATTAGGGTAAATTTAGAAATTTTAAAATTTACACCTTAGCTCAAAATTATCCAAACTTGGTTTATTTCTTTTAATCCTTTACTTTAGAGAATTTGAAGTGATTTTTAAGATTAACCTAATCCTGATCCTTAGGTCGAAACCACCTTAAACCTAAACTTAATCCTTAAGCCTTAACCCTAATCTTTAGGTCCAACCCGCCTTATACCTAAACTTAATCCTTAAGCCTTAACCAAATTAGGCTTAACCCTAACTTTAAGTCTAACCCATCTTGGATCTATACTTAACACTTAATCCTTAACCATATTACGCTTAACTCCAATTTTTAAGTCTAGCCCACCTTAGACCAAAACCTAACCTTTAAGGCTTAACGAAACTAAAGTTAAACCTAATCCTTAGGTCTAACCCACCTTACACCTAAATTTAATCCTTAAGCCTTTACCAAATAAGGCTTAACTCTAATTTTTAGGTCCAGCCCACCTTAGACCTAAACATAACCTTTAAGCCTTAACAAAATTAGGCTTAACTCTAATCCTTAGTCTAACCCACCTTACACCTAAACTTAATCCTTAATCCTTAACCAAATTAGTCTTAAGTCCAATTTTTAGGACTAACCCACCTTAGAACTAAACTTAATCCTTAAGCCTTAATAAAATTAGGCTTAACCCTATAATATAATTCTAAGCCATCTTAGACCTAAACCCAACCCTTAAACCTTAATTAAATTAGGATTAACCCCATTCTTTAGGTCTAAACCATCTTAGACCTAAACCTACCCCTTAAGCCTTAATCAAATTAGGTTTAACCTTATCTTAATCTTTAAACCTTAGCCAAATTAGGATTAACTCTAGTCTTTAGGTCTAAACTACCTTAGACCTAAACCTAAACCCTAAGCCTTAACCAAATTTGGCTTAACCTTATCTTAATCTTTAAGCCTTAATCAAATTAAGTTTAACTCTAATCTTTAGGTCTAAACCATCTCAGATCTAAACATTCAGCCTTAATCAAATTAGGCTTAACCCTAATCTTTAAATCTAATCCATATTAGACCTAACCCTAACCCTTAAGTCTAATCTAATTTAGACTTAACCCTAAACCTTAAGTTCAACTCAATATGAACCTAAATCGACTTAACCCTTAGATTCAATCCAAATTGAGTTTAAGTTAACCCTAATCTTTAGGTTCAACCAAAATTGAACCTAATTAAACCTTTAATCTTAGGTTCAACCCAATTTGAACCTAACACTAAAACTTGGGTCTAACCCACATTAGACTTAACCTAAACCCCTTAAGGTTCAACCCAACTTGAACCTAACCCTAAAACTTGGGTCTAAACCACATTTGACCCGGCCTAAACCTTTAATCTTAGGTTCAACCCAACTTTAACCTAACCCTAAAACTTGGGTCAAACCCACATTAGACACAACTTAAACCTTTAATCTTAGGTTCAACCAAACTTGAACCTCAACATAAATCTTGGGTCTAACCCACATTAGACCCAACCTAACCCTTCAATCATAGTTTTATCCCAACTTGAACCTCTCCCTAAATCTTGAGTTTAACCTACTTTAGGCCCAACCTAGCCCTTAGGTTCCACCCAAATGAAACCTAAGTCAACCTAAGCTTTAGGTTCATCCCAAACTAAACCTAAGTCAACTTAAACTTTAGGTCCAACTCAAATCCAATGTAAGTCATCTTAAACCTATCCTAATTAGATTTAAACTAACTAAGCCTAATTAATTAACTAAGTCTTAACCACATCACGCTTTGTTAAAGCCTATCATAATTAGGTTTAACCTAAATTAAACCTAATAAATTAACTAAGTTAACCAGATTAAGCTTATTTAAAACATATCCTAAGTAGGTTTAATCCAAATTAAACCTAATTAGTTAACTAAGTCTTAACCATATTAGGCTTAGTTAAATCTATCCTAATTAGGTTTAACCCAAATTAAACCTAGTTAATTAAATAAGTCTTATCCACATTAGGCATAGTTAAATCTTATCCTAATTAGGTTTAATCCAAATTAAACATAATTAAATAACCAAGTCTTAACCAAATTAGGCTTAGTTAAATCTATCCTAATTAGGTTAACCACCAAATTAAACCTAATTAATTAACTAAGTTTTAACCATTTTAGACCTAGTTAAACTTAAGTGCTTAAGTCTAACACATATTAGACTTACTTAACTTTATCCCTTAGGTTCAACCCAAATTGAACCTAAGTCTAAGTCTAAATTAAATTGGACTTAGCTTTAACCTGAGGAGGTAGCTCATGTCTCTACCATATTTACTTCCGAGAACTTCTCATTCGGGTTGTTAGGAGAATTAAGGATTAGGTTTAGGTTTAATTTCAAACCAATTTGGACTTAGCTTTAACCTTCTATTTCAACCCAAATTAAACTCAAATCTAAGTCCAAACTAAATTGAACTTAAGCATCTAGCCCTTCGTTTCAAACCCTAGTTGAACCTAAGCCTAAGTTCAAACCAACTTGGACTTATTTTAAATCCTTGAGTTCAACTTGAATTGAACTTAAGTTCATCTACCCCATTGGTTCAAACCCAAACTGAGTCTAAGACTAAGTCCAAATCAATTTGGACTTAGTTTTAGTCTTTGATTTCAACCAAAATTGAACTCAAGTTAGGTCCAAACTAACTTGGACTTAAGCATCTAACACTTAGGCTCAACCTAAATTGAACATAAGTATGAATTCAAATCAAATTGAACTTGACTTTTGGCCCTTGGAATCATCCTATATTAAACCTAAGTATAAGACTAAGACCCAGATTAACTTAGACTTAATTTTAAGTTCAACTCAAATTGAACTTAATTCCGAGCCTAGACCAACTTGAATCTAAATTTCTAAGTTCAACCCCATATTGAAACTTTGTTTAGCTTCAAATATTTTCTAATTTTGTTTAACCTAAATGAAACCTACTTAAGATACTAAGTCTTAATCACATTAGACTTAGTTAAATCAAGATAATTAGCTCTTACTTTCATTAGAAATAATTATATAAGTCTTTACTAAATTAGACTTGATTAAAACTAAGCTTCCCAGTCTAATTTACCTTAGACTTAGCTTAATTTCAACTCTTAACCTATTACACTTAGTTGATTTTTTGGGTTCAACTGACACTAAGCCTGATCCACAAAAATAATATATTGTTTTACTCTTTTTATGTCTTTTTTTTTTATATTGCACTTTAAAGAAAGGTATTTTTGTGTTTTTGTTGCAGGTATACCATTTTTAGGCATTTGGAATAAAAACAGCAAAAAGAACAAAAACAGAAAAAAGAACAAAATTTGGAACAAAACCAGCCAATTTTGGGGTTTGGCGCATGATGCGCCAAAATCCAGAGCGTTAATGCATGATGCGCCAAGCCCGACATTTTCAAATTAAGGTGGTTTGAGATGAATTTTGCGTGAATATTCAAAGGGACACTTGTTATAAGCACCCCATGGAGTGATTCAATGCATGTAGACACTTTAGAAGGTTCCAATTTGAAGCGATTTGACTCTTGGATCAAGGATGCACATCTTTTGAAATTCAAAGTTTTAACCTTTGAATTTTGGAGGGAATTGAGACTCTTTTTAGGAGACTCTTTGTAGAGAGGAGAAGCAGCCAACAAAAGGGAACTTCTGAAGGAACTTGAAGGGGGGACGAAAAAATTTAGAGAAAGGATAGGCGTGAGTTAGAGGGAGAAAAACGAGGAGATTTTCTTCTAGGGTTATAAGAGGAGAGGGAAGGTGAGAGATTTCTTCTTCATTACATTTTTAAGAGAGAATAAGAGAGAATTGGGAGATTTAAGAGAGAATTGGGAGAGATTGTAAAGAGGGAAAGTCTTGGAGAGAACTTCTAAGGATTTTCTTGGGAAGGATTGTGAGTTAAGTTATACTTTTCATTTATTTTGTTTGTAAACTTATTTTTATATATGAAATCCCTATTTTATCGTATTGTTCTCATGAATTCTGAGTAGTCTTATTTATCCTTCTCCCTACTTTAAATAAATGATTTTGTGAAGAATTGATTTTGTTTTCTACGATTTTAAATGTCAATAATTTGTGATGATTTGAACTCTAATCTTTATTTACTTTTCGATCTGGCCAATAGAATTATTAAAATGTGTTGACAATTATATGTTTTTGAGAATTATATATTTTGAAAAGGGGATATGATTTCTACAAAAAAGGGAGAATTACATTTGATTTCATGGGAGAGTGTTTCATCCATGGGATTTGGTGCAAATAAATATAGAAATATACTTTGTTGGATGTAAAATTGGAAGATTTTAAGGTGACAAATTAGAATCCAAAATTTGGTTCAGTTGATTGGAAACTAATGCAAGCATGTTGGAAACTAATGCAAGCCTAATGCAAGCATGTTAGCCCTCAAAGGAGGGAGTAGTGGGAGCTCTGGAGTGACAACCGACATCCTCCCAGGCTAACCACAGAATTAGAGACCAAACTCTGAATTATTCAATGTTCTTTATAGCGCTCGGAAGAGGGTAGAGAATAGGATTGCTAATAGGATTGCTCCAGAATAGGATTGCTCCTATTTGGTACAAAACAATTTTCAAATATATTTTTCAACTGATTTTAATTTCTTCACAAGCATATTTTCACTGTAAAGGCGAAGGATGTTTTCTCATACTTGAACTTTTTGTCCATAAAAAACTTTATTTTATTTCAATAATTTACTTTTAAAAGTTTAACATCTAGTTTAATTTACTTGTTATAGTCGTATATCTACATATTTAGAAACATTTCACTTAAGTAGTTTAATTTAAAACTTCACACTTTACTTTATTTTTATCTTTATTTTTATTTTATAATAGAATAAAATTAGCTAGCTTATATATATTTCCAGCTTCCCTGTGGGATCGATATCTAGGACTCCATTAGAGCCCTATATATTTCCAGCTTCCCTGTGGGATCGATAAAGATTGAAGTAGAAGTATAAAGATAATCAATTTTTGAAATTTTGATAATCAATTTTTGAAATTTTTAGAAACATTCCATTTGTTGAAGCTTTGGAACAA